>NW_015150775.1:360948-362483 GCF_000732505.1 Cyprinodon variegatus
ATTTTAAGAAAAGATTTTTTTTTTAAATAGAAATTTGCTGATCTGTGCAGAAGTTCTGAGATCCAGCTACATAAACGGAACGTATACAGATGTTCCCTGTGTCCTGAAGAAGCTCGGTTATGTAACGGTAAACACGGTGCTGATGGTGCCTTTGCGATCCTGCATGCACTCGTTGACCTTTAACCCGTCAGGTGCTCCTCCACAGAGCTGATAGTTCTCATCTTTCCTTCATGGAGTTGGGGTCAGAGCACATCACACCTCAGCGGTCCTCTTCCTCCATCCAGCTGCTCCCTTTTCCTCTTCTGTCTCCTAAATGATGTACAGTGGAGCTCGCTGCATCAAAGTGCATCTTTTTTTTTCTTCTATCGCTCCCTCCATCTGCTATTTTCTTCTTCTTGCCGCCCCTTCTCTTTACTCATTTTCTGCAAGCAAATATATAAATGCCTTTGGGCTCATGGCCACAAAGCATCATTGGACACAGTGACCGGCCGAGTGGATGAGCTGATGCTCTGCCCCCGCTGACACAATAGTTTGGCTAGATGAAGATGATGCTTCATGGCCGCTTCTCCTGTGCCTCCATGATATGTGCTCCATGGCAGTAAAGTAAATTGTTATGGCTCATTTCTAGCAACGTACACATCAGGGTTTGAAGACTTTCATTTCTACAACGAGATGTGGCACTACCACTTAAATTCAGAGGAAAGAACATCAGACTCCAGCGTCGCTTCAACATATATAAACAGAGTTTCAGGCTCCATTGGAGCGAAGATTGTTCCTGCAGGGTGTACGTCTATGTGGAGGGAGAGCATCACTGCAATGACAAGAGTTCAATCCAATTTATTTTCAGGTTGGAGAACAAACCTTTACAATTTTGGGGTATTTCTCTATCAGCTTTGACACATGGGGACATCTGGAGGCTGTCAGGCTGGATGTGAAGCATTTGTGAACATTTCTCAAAATTAATTGTCAAGAATTTCTACATATTTGTCATTAGATTTAACTGCGACTTTGACTAGGCCATTCTAACAGGGGTATACTCTGTCCTAAATCCTTCCAATGTGGTTATATTTTTAGACCCTTTACATGCTGTCAGCTATTGTTCTGTACTTTTCCTTTGTTTAAGTAGAAGAAAATCCCCACAGAATCATGCAGCCACCACCATGTCCCATTGTGGGAATAAGTGTGTTTAGGGTGATATAAAGTGTATGTCTTCCACCACACATGGAGTTTTGCTTTTAAATTAAGAGAAAGTTTGTTGGAATAGGTTTATTTGCTCTTCATTTGAGCAGATAAATAAGATTATCTCTTGATGGAATTTGCTTTTTTCCCCCTATTCTGCTGGCAATGGCACTTACTGAATTGCTTATACTAAGGAAACTTTGCAAACTTGATTTATATACATTTCAATTTTGCTCTCATAGGCCAGATGTCTACTTTATCTTAAACTGACATCAAGATTATGTTTCGTGTTTTTTCAGCAATAGCTCTCATTTACATTTCTGTAAATGCCAAATGTGTATACGCATCAATGATCC
>NW_015150775.1:362780-405090 GCF_000732505.1 Cyprinodon variegatus
TTGTGAAATGTTGAAATCTTTTGCAATCCATCGTGTTGGTCGGATGGATGGATGGATGGATGGATGGATGGATGGATGGATGGATGGATGGATGGTTGGATGGATGGATGGATGGATGGATGGATGGATGGATGGATGGATGGAATAAAGTTAGTTTTTTGAACTCCAGGTTTCTGTTGACTTGTTTTCAGTGTCCTTGTGAGCCTCATGGGAGACTAATGTGTGTGTACACGCTCAAGTGCAGATATGGCGTCCTTTTGAATCTAGACCTGAATGTGGGTATGTGTGTGTGTTTTGGGGTGTGTTGGTGTGTGTGAGGTTGTAACCATGTGTGCAGAACAGATCTGACCAGAGTGGTGTGCTCAGCAGCCGTGCTCGGCTGCACACTAACTCGATGTGACAGGGCAGAAATACCAGTACCCACCACGCTCTCGCCCACCCACTGTCACACACAGCATCTCCACCCGCCACATCTACCACCACTGCTAACCCCCCCCTCCTCCGCCTCCATCTCCCTCTGCTCCCCGCGCCGCGTCCACACCCCATTGGCTGTCTACTTCCGTCACTCCATATCTTCTGCTCAGAGACAGAACCATAAGTGCTCTGTGTTCCCAGCGTTGTACACCAGGACCCCCACATCCACCCCCCACCAGCAGGTAGCTCAATAAAAATATCTTTTCCAGGTTGCTTTTCATACAAACTGTAAATTACACTGTCCCACTGTAATATAAAATGAGGCATATTATGTAAGGTGCCATTACGCAATGTCACATTTTCATATACTCTTCCACCCACTAACCAGAGATTCTTCTCCATCTCTACTCTGTTTAATATCCCCCCCCCCCTGCATGGTTTGCTCCCCGAACGCTGAGCCAAGGTGACAGTCACAGTCGGGGACATGTCATTTGACATTTGCAGTTACCACAGTTTGAACCCTGACCTCCATTCATTTTGCAGCTGTGGGGTGCAAAGCTGAAAGGACAGGGAGGAATTTGAATACCACACCATCTTCTCATCATTACGAAAACTCAGAAGAGGCTTTCCTTTTAACCTCTGGCTACAGTATCAGGGGGGAAAAGCAGATTCCTCATGCAGCACCTTGCTTCATATTTAGACCATTACACTTTGTCACGCCTGGATGCTGCTGGATAAATGGCCAATCTGTGGCTACTCAGCTTCTCCACTGGAGCATTTCACTTTTCCCTGCCTTGCTGCAGGATATTTGTTACACTTGTTGAGTGAGAAGAGTTGAATTGGAAATTAAAAACATGTCATAATAAATGATCATCTGATGATCTGAAATAAAAACAATAATAATAGTATGAGTTTATCACTGTGTAAGATTACATATGTGACAGAGAAACAATAGAAAATTTGAAAATGATGCCAAAAAGAAAAAAAGTTATATATATATATATATATATATATATATATATATATATATATATATATATATATATATATGATTTTATAACAATTAAGTATCGCAATTCTAACCAAACTTCCTGAATGTTATGGGTGTTGCCATGTTGATTTCCTTGTTTACCTCTACACTGCAAAAACGTTCTGAAAATTAGTAAAAATGTCTTTAAACAAGTGTATTTACCTTAAATTTGAGTAGGAAAATAAGATGATCTGCCAATGGAATGAGCATTTTTACCCTTTAAATAAGATAAATTAGATATTATGCGCTTGAAGTAGGAGAATATAGTCTATTTTTCTTATTTTAAATGTAAATTGTCTTATTCCATTGGCAAAGAGTCTTACTTACCTGCTCAATTCAAGAAGAAATGCACTTGTTTTAAGAAAAATTTACTTACTTAGATTTACATTTTTTGCAGTGTAGAGAGCAGTAGTACCATAGATCATCACTAGAAGGCAAGGGACCATGCTAGCATGATGTGTAATGGTTGTATAGATCCAAGCTTGGCACAGTTAACGTATCCAAGCTCGGCACAAATTGGTTTTCAGAGGGTAGTGTAAATGTGGTATATGATCACAAACAGCAATCTACTGGAGTAGCGCAAAGTGTTGCAATTGTCAGCATTTGGTTGTGGCTTGTTGACCCAAATGCAGAGGCAGGGAGGCAGAGGTGATTTCCTTGTGGGTTTAATGAAAGGTTAACTGAACACAGAGGCAGGAAATCCAAAAGTCCAAACAAACCAGAAACCAGGAATCCAAAATCCAAAAATCAAACGTGAAAAAAAGGTCAAAACAAACCAGAAACCATGGAGACATCAGGGGGGATACTATCACGAGGAGGAAGGCTCAGAGAGACGGAATTGGAGGAAGTTAGACGAGGAACCAGCACCAAAGAACTGCACAGAGAGAGTACCTATGGGAGACTGAAACAAAGAGAGGGGTAACGAGCAGATTGGGAGCAGGTGTTAACAGAGCAGAAACAGGAAAGGAGCTATGGAAAAGGGAGAACACAAGAGGGCAGTGGAGGGCAACAAATAAAAACCTGAAAATAACCAGAAAACACAACAAAATAAGAATTAAACCCCTAAAACTAGAAAACATGGAACAAAGTAAAACAGAATACACAAAAGAAAACATAACAGAACCAAGACTATGAAAGTACTGAGAAATAACCAGAAAACACAACAAGATGGGAATTAAAACACTAAAACTAGAAAACAAGGAGCAAAGCAAAACTGAATACTAAAAAAAAAAAAAATTTATAACAGAACCAGAACTCTGACAGCAATGGCCCACTTAAAGTTCAGGGCTACATCTGCAGAACTTTCAAACAGTTTATAAAACAGATTAGACCAAAACGCTGCTATAGGAATCCGACAGACTGATAAAGTCACAAAAAAAAAAAATCTACATAGAGTAAAAGTTGCTAACGTTGTAAGCTATCAATCATTCAGTGTCTTTCCATTTTTCCTGCAAAGCTTTCGAGGACAGGATTAAATTATATAAAAAACAAGCAAAAGAGTTTAGTTTTTAAATCATCCACTGTTTAGATATTTTGAAATCACCTATAAGAAGCCATGGTTATGATTTCAATGATTCATTAAAAAAAAGAAACCGTCATGGATATATTTGGGGAATGGAAACACAAGTAGTACTGCCTCTATCTTGAACACAGAGGAACTTAGAGGAAACAGAAAGTTACAGAACTAATTAAACTGCTTTTGAAACAGAAAGACAAAGACACGTGAAAACTGCCCGTGATTCAAAGAAAAAGGAAAAATCACTCGATGAATGAGTTTGGAGAACTGAAATGGTGTTATAAGCCAAAGGAAGACGGGGTATGAATCTGAACAAAACCACCGTCTGAGCCAAGAAAGGAGCAGTTGAATAAATGGTGGAGGCAGAGGAAGAAGGGAAAAACATCTTTAAATCAAACAGGAAGTACAGCTTAAAAGGAGAACATAAGAAGTTCCAAATATTGAAACACAAAGGGAAGCAGGCAGCGACTCAAACCCAAACCCGACGCTGAAATTTCTGTTCATTTGATGTCTTCTTCATATGTGAAACAGAAAGTGGCACATAGTGCTTTCAAAGCTTCACTCATAAAACATGGTAAACTTGACCTTTATGGCAGAATTTAAAGACAGGAATAAATACTTTTCCAAAAAGAAGTCAATAAACAAAGAATTGAAAAACACTTTATTCAACCACTGAGGGAAACTGGCTAATTAAAAAACAGAAATGTTGTAAAAAAGAGTTAAAAATGTACCGGTTGTTAATATAATAATAATCAATTTGCATGAGTGTGGATTCATGTTAACAAAAAGCCTTTTAGAAATAAGCATGTATTTATGTGTTTGAATACATTCATGGCTAAATCATGTCACTTTGGGAAGAAGGATCCCCTCAGTATTTCCGTTCTGCAGTGGAGGAGCTGCCTCTTTTAATGCTCCAGGAGGCTATTGTAGCGATGCCTACAGGGTTCGTACGGGTCCTGGAAATCCTTGAAAATGCTTGCATTTTGACGTTGTGTTTTTTAAGGTTTGAAAAGTGCTTATATTTTGGATGAAATGCTTGAAAAATGCTTGAAATTGTAACTATTTCTTTCGCAACAAATACCTATCTAACTGAATCGTGTGTTTATTAAATGGAGAAATAAAATGTTGGAGAGCCCGAAAATGAAACCTGCTCGCTTATGTGTTTGACTCCGCCCCCATGAAACCACTACTACACCATGCCGGGAGGTTGTCGTTTCAATTAACGTTGACTGGAAGATGAAAAATACAAATTATGGATTAAACGGGGACAAACCCCACGAGTTGCCTCTTGTAAAGTCTGCAAAAAAGATATGCAGCTTTTCACAATGGGCGAGTCTGCGCTCTCGAGTCACATGAAGAGTAAGTCATAGACTTTTTAAGTAAGCCAACGGAAGTAGCCTAGTACACGTTAACATTAGCGCCTATTTGTTTACGCTAGTAACTGCTAGCTAGGAATTCACAGGCTAAGTTACTGAGTGACTGAGAGTACGGTGTGATAATGTACTGTAATGTTAGTATTGCAGTGTTTCCCGCAGCACTATCTTGGCGAGGCGGCTGCCTTGCGAAACTCACGCTACCGCCTCGCCAACGTTCCAAAAAACCGAAGTTTTAATTCATTGCCAGGCCCAGACCTTAAAACAGCATTGATAACTCTACGGCTGATAATACTGAATTGCGACACCCTCTGGTTGGTTATATTACTACGCCATGGCAGAGGAGTAATTTTCTTTGATCATCCGAGGAGACGTGTGGGGGGAAAAAAACGTCTTCGTCGTCTTCATCATCGGTGAACTACATGTGGAAAGGTAAGTAGTTAATTAAAACTGATAATAGAAAATTAATATCCGCGCAAAACTGGTTCCAGTTCGACAACTCAGCGCCTCACCGTGTAGGGTGCTGGAAAAAGTTTTAAAATGGATCTTGAAAGTGCTTGAAAAGTGCTTGATTTTGACTTTGGAAAAGGTGTACGAACCCTGTGTCTACCTTTGCACAGAACTTTGAGGGTGAGGCCTGCTACACGGCACTGAAGCAGCTTGTTCAGTGGCATGAACATCTTGTCTGTGCGGCATCATAAAAATGAATGACAACAATGCTCAAAACAGAACAGGCGACTCTGCCCTTTCCAAAGCCCCATAGACAGACTCAGGTAGGGGATTAGTCCAGCTCGATGTCAAGTTAGAACCCCCTGATATTGGTGCAAGTTATCCAAAAGAGATGTTTGTGTTTTTTCCCCCCAAATTGATAGACCTCTTTGGTTTCAGCTATGTTAAGGAAAAGCCCTCTATATTCCTGCTCAGGACCTCTCCAGAAACAAACCATGATATGCCATGATGATCATCAGAGTATGTTTATATGGGACAGCACTCAAATGTTGCATAGAAAGACTGCAGTGTGTAGTGTGAACAGAGTGTTCCCAGATCAACTGGATTAGCCCCACTCTGGGGTGACACAATCAGTTAATCTGCACAGTTGATAAGGAGCCTTGGACAGACTATTTGGGCCTGTGTCCTTCCTCATACAGAGTCTCCTAAGTTCCATCTTCACCTGATCTAATTTCTCTTCATACATTTTGACAGGTCCAGAATATGTAAATATTAACCTCTGGACTAGTTACGATGGCGACATATGTAGGTGCTCAGGCAGTTGCCGATCCTTGTAACGGCATGACAGAGCTGAGAAATGGCTGCTTGGTGGTAGATTCAAAAGGATGGCATTAGCATTAGCATTAGTGGATCCAGGAACCAGCTAGCAAACAGCACGGAATAAGATGAGCCAAACCAGGAGGAGTTCACGGAATGAAAATTATTCAGAACTTAAGGATGCTCGCCCCATATTTCATTCAATACCCGAGCAAAAATGACTAGATTTTTGCTCTTTTTTGATAGAAATCTAATTCACAGCAGAGGAGAAAACAGCTGTTTTTTTTATTTGTTTTTTTACCTAAAGGCAATGTGGATAACATTTAATTTATGCAGCAATGAAGACCAGCAACAACAAAAAAACAAAGAAAAAAATATCCAGGGGGAGAGGAAAAAAAGAAGGGGATGAGAGAAACAACATTGACAAACACAAACCTGATTTCTCCCCACATCATGCTCAAAATCAAAGAGAGAAGAAAAAGAAAAAAAGTAATTGACGTCTAAGATCTGAAAATGGTTGCAAACCCATTTTCACATCGGCAGAGTCCAATTATCTATTAATGGAGAAAACATGGAACATTAGTGAGCCTCAGCAGGAGGGGCCAGACTTCTGAAGTTTGACTCATTGAGGAGACCAAAAAAAGAGCCCAGAAAAACATTTTGGGAACGTATTGTGACTTTGGTTGGAAGTTATCACAGCCTTTAAAAAAGGACATCAGACCTGCAACCAAACAAACCAGCGGTATTATGGTGGTCTAGGGCTGCTAGCTGATCTAGAGCAGTGGAACTATCCCGGTCCTGCATGTTTTAGGTATCTGCTTGCATAAAAACAGAAGCCTGTTATTGGGAAAGGCACTGAATGGCGAGCTAAATGAAGAATGTTTGCGGCTCCGCCTACTGCAGGTAAGATATTGACTGCTTACCACCTTTACAAACTCTAATGGTCACACATGTATCCTCTCACCCAGTCGGCCTATCGTGTTTCTTTCTGTCCTTTCCTTCTGACCCGTCTTTCTTCCTGGTAATCACTCTCTTCCACTCCTTCTCCTTTTTCTGCTCCTCTACCTCTCCTCCCTCTCTCCTTCCATCTTGTGTATTTCTCTGTCCTCAGGGAGGCAGCTGAAAACACAAGCATTGTGGATCACTGAGCTTTAAGACATCGTCTCTAAAAATTGCTCCATTTTTCTGCAGAGCTTTTTTTCCTTCCCTGACAGTGTTTGAGCAGGAAAAGCTACTTGATATGATGCTATGGTAGTTTCTCTCTCGATATCGAGCTTATAAATCAGGTTCTGATAAATTATGGATGTGGTATGTTTTCTTTGTCCTTGTCACGGCTTGTTAGGTCAAATTTGTATTTTTTAAAAGCCGTTTGAAATCAACACATCCTACGATGGGAATGTTTTCAAACATAAATCTGTTGATATGTGTAATAATCAGAACACTGGTGGGTGCAGAGCCGCTCTGCTTCTGATTTAATCTGTGGCAGTGTAGGTTTCACAGCGGTATGGCCCTGAAGGCATCCATCTTGGATCCTCTCCAGTCTGGGGGGGGGTTGTGCATGGTGATGATTTGGGCTGCATAGTGGAAACTACATCTTGGCTCCCTTCCAGTCCAGTTGGTATGAATCAAACCGCAAAGGCTCCGTGGATTTCCCTGAACACACCAGCCTGCTCTGCTCTCCATTAACCAATTAGAGGAGGGATCAGTTTAACTGGACGCATAAAAGATGGCGGGCTGTGGGAAATGGCCGTAAATCTGGGGCAGAAGTCACAGAGAGGCATCGCAGAAAAAAAAAAAGAGACGATTGATATAGAGGGACATGGAAAAGGAGAGAGAGAGAAAGGCCTATTAAAATAACAGAAACTATTGAAGCACCCCCCACACCCCCACCACTTCATTCCTACTTCCTGCTCCCTTCTCTGCTCCGCCGCTTCTGATTCATATCTTGCACATTTCACACTCAGATGTGCAGGCCTGTGATAGATGTTTATGAGCTAATGTCAATTTTCTTCTGTGAATTTACTGTCAGGCTATGATGAATGCACTCAATATCACTAGTTATTCATCTCATCTGTTCCCGCAGCACCGTCTCACCCATAGGTGTCGTCATTGGACAGTTTGTCACGTCCCCACTGAGGAAATCAGCCTTCCCTTTTTTTTTTTCCTTCTTTTTTTTTTAAAGTCAGGCTAAGTTTTATGGAAGCCCATTTCCGCCACTTCAAAGCAAAGAAAATGCCACAAGGTTTGTCATAATTATGAGAATTAAAGTCAGAATCTGGAGTAAAAGACCTAATTATCAGACATAAAGTCCTAAGTATGAGACATAAAACATAATTTTGACTTTTAAAGTCATAACTATCAGATTCAAATTTATAACAATTACTTTAAATCTTTTTATTTACTTATATTACTTTGTTTTTGCATAATTAACTTTACATTACATAATAATAATTTCTAATCTCATTACTTTCAATGCCAAAGTGATTAGTTTTTTTTTAATAATTATCTAGTAATGATGACTTTAAAAAGTCAAGATTATAACATTGTTCATAATTAATGTTATATTACATAATTATGCTTTTTAATCTCAAGTTCATACTTTTAATGTAAAAATATGATTTTTTTTTATAATTATGACATTATATTCCTTTATTATGACTTGATTCCAGCAATTATGACCTCAAATCTTATCTTATGACATTAAGAGTAAAAAATTACGACCAATATTTAAAATGGTTTGCATTTCAACTTTGCATTTCATAGCTATGACTTTAGATCTCATAATAATGACTAAATCCTTTGAATGACTTTGAATGACTTTGTATATTATAAATGACCTTAGGTGTAATAATTTTGACATAAAATCTGATGACTTTAAATCTCTTGATTATGAGTTTGATATAATCATGTTTAATATGAAAGAATCCAAGTTTCATTAACAGAATTCTGCTTTATGGCGAAACCAGATGACGGCTGAAGGACGAAGAACACTGTTACGGTTCATCCCTACGTGTGTGTGTCTGCTTGTCCTTGTGCTCATATCAGAGACTCGCATCCATTCAGAGAGGCCTCTGCCCTTTTCCTGCGGCTGTCTGAGAAATGTAATGTGACATGTGGGATGAGAAAGATGGAGCGGGTGGAAGCGGCGGAGGGTAGGGGAGGTTGTTGGAGGTGGGTTCAAGGGGATGTTTCAAAACACATGTTGGAGAGATCCACCAGATCAGGAAGACTAAAAAAAACTTTAAACACTCACCTTAAGCAACAGATGGTTCTGCTGAGCGGCCCAGAAGAGAGTGGTTCATTTTTCTCTGGAAGTTGTGTAGAAAGTATGAATTCTCCACAATTCTTTTGTAATTTTCTCCCACTTCAACAGTTTTGGCTGAAACTGAAATTAGTTGGATTGTCTGCATGTATGAAACAGGAACTCTGCCAAGTTTTTAAGAAGTGTGTGAAAAGATTATTAACCAAGAACTGAAGAAAGGTACATTATCAACATTTCTTTGTAGATCTGCTTTTTTAAAAATGTTAGATGTTCAAACCCTGATTGTTGGCATTTTTATAAACAAGCTTTGATTTTAAATTGCAGAAATTTTTTTTGTTTTTTTAAGTTGGTATAAAACAAATATTTGCTATACTTTTGTAACAATTTTTCTTCATTTAGGTATATGTTTTTATTTTACAACAAGGATAATCAGGACAAGGGGGCTTTAGGGTGCAAACATCCAACATTACTGATAATGCTGAATAGTCATTGCAGCCAGTGACGATGGGAAGGCGGCACCCTTCCATTAACTACATTAATCAAGAAGGAGGATCAGAAGTGTCATTTTAGAGGTGTGTACACTCTTGCATGCTTCTCTGGTTTGAACAAAGAGCGCACCTTAAAAAAAACAAAAGAAAAAACTAAAACCAAGCCACTTTCAGTCCAGTTTTAAGCTAAAACCGAACACTCAAGGCTGGTTTATGCTCAGAAACCAGTTCGTTTGCATAGATGTCGCAGTGAACGCATATGGGAGAATTATCCTGCCATAATGCAAGAGCACATCATTTCAATTTGAGAAAAGAATTTCATCTTCTTGCACTCAAAACTTATAAAAGCTATCCATTTTCAGACGTGACGTGATGTGAACAGAAAACTCCCGCCTCAGAGTTGCTCGTCAGAAAAAAAAAAAAAAAGTTTGCTAGTCAGGGCAGATGCAGAAATTAAGTAACTTTTCATTGGGGATTCTTGAATCGCTCTTTATTATTTCCTTTTTTTATTTTCCTGATTGTTGTTGTTTTTCAGCTTCTTATTTTAATAGCTTTTAAATTAAAAAGCCAATTTATTGTCGGTAAGGTTTACCACAGGCACACTCAGTAGAGTTAGACAAGCGCACCCTTTCTGAGGCTGTCCTTCTATTGGCTGGAAAGGTTGCTAGGCAACGATCCGATCCAATCTGAGAGAGAGCAAAAAAAAATCCGCAAGCAGAGTCTACGGGTTTGCGAGCGTAACTGAGACTCGAGCAGAGCGCGGTTTGTGCGCGAAGAGAAGGAGGCAAGCGAGAGGAGAAAATATCTGTGCAAGAAGCATTAAATCTGAGAGAAGAAACAAAGATTTGAGAGAGAAGAGAAAATATCTGAGAGAGAGCGCATGTTTTGAGTGTGAGCATTATAAGTTTTGAGTGCAAGAAGATGAAATTCTTTTCTCAAATTGAAATTATGTGCTCTTGCATTATGGCAGGATAATTCTCCCATAAACGCAGATATGCCCCCGCCCCTTCCACAGACACTATGGCGCACCTTTCCAAAATTGTAGGTGACCGCAGACAGTAACACAGACAGGAGGCCTCTGATTTTTAAATCTACATCCTCTCTACTCATGCATATTTCCTGTTTGATACCTTGCCAGCTTGTTTTGTTTGTATGTGCACCATTGTGGAGAACGACTCGTGAAGATGGACCAGCTAGAGAACGCTTGGACCCATTTTCCACCTCGATCCCTCTTTTTGGCCCTCATTTCCCTCCGTTGTCGCACAAACTTAGAATTAGAAGTTAGCAGTGTGGGGTTAAGGGTCTTGCTCAGGGAGCCAGAGTGGCAGGCTTTGGGACTGGGGGATCAAACTCACGACCTCATGATTCAAAGCCCTATGCCCTAACCACTAGGTCGCCACTCCCCACAACTTGCCCCCACTGCCTCGCCGCCTCGGCCGTATCTAGACCCACAGCTAGTTCCTGATCGTCCCTCTTGCGTTGTGGCGTGGAATAACAGCGCAGACCACGCTTTAAAATTTGGCATAAATCAAAAATATCTGCGACACACAGCCCTTAACCCACTTGTTTTAAAACATGTCAGATGGGTGGAGTAGCACGACATTTTGCTTATGTAGCAGTAGCACTACTTTAACATTTTTGACCTAAATAAAATAGAAAGTAGTCATCCAAGAAATTAGTCAAGAGAAAAAAGGTACCGTACTTAATAATATGGCTACTCTAATACTGAGTAATTATTGGCTTAGCATTCAGAGCATAGTCAGTGTTCATCCTCGTATTAACTAGAAGATGAGCTGAAGGGAAAGATGTAAGGAAGACGATGAGAGAGAGAGGGAGACGGAGAGAGAGGGAAATCTATTACAGTGACAAGACCCCTATAAAGCTGGAGACCTCTTGGGACACACTCCAAGTGCTTAGTGCTAAAATAAAAGACAGAAGGAGGCTAGTAGAATGGATACAAGGAGACACAAGTGACTAAATATAAAGGAAGTGTAAGAAGCCCAAATGTCAGACGTGTATGTATGTAAACACCCTGATGTCACTAAGCACACTGTAAACTTTTACCGGCACCCTGACATACAGATTTAGTGTTTGCAGAGAGCAGGTGAATGCATATGTACAGAGATTGATCACTCTGTTAAACATGGATCTACGTATCGGGTGTGTGTGTGTGTGTTTCTCGTCTTCAGAGTGCTACCAGGAGGAGTGTGTTCCAGATGTATGTCAGCTCCGATCACTCAGTGGAGAGGGGGGGCAACCGACATCGACATCAGTCTGGGATGTCGATGTGGAAAATGCATTTCAGACAGGAGAGGTGAGGAAAAACAAGGGCTGCTGTGTTTTCGGGAAGGAGGTGACAGACAACGGCAGAAGAAGGGCAGAGGGGGGCGAATGGCAAACAGATTCTAACAGCAGAATCAGCAACCAGATCAAATGGGAAAACATTTACTTTTTTTCAATGCAAAATACCCCTTAGCTTCTCACTTTTCCACATTTTGTGTTAAGTTTACCTTAGATTTCCTGTGACCAGAACAAAGTAGCGTGTTAATGTAAAGTCTATGTAAATACGAGCTTCAGCTTTTCATTTCTGATATCTCTAAATAAATCAGCTGTCCTCCAAAGTCCCCTGAATCCAGGGTTGTCCAACCGTTCTTGCATCACGGGCTGTCTTTATGTAGGACAAAGCTTCATGGACCGATTGCAGCTCAGAGGGGGTTTCAGAGTTGATGAGTACCGTAACAAACTCTGTACAGACGTGCTGCTCTCACTGCTTCAAATTTTCTTTTGCTGCCTGTTGTGATTTATCGAAAGCCACCTTCGATATCAGTCACACATTTCATTTCATCACTTCAATATTATTTTAGTTTATTGATATAATGTCATCTCAAGGCACTTTATAGATATGATTCAATCACATCATCCAGTCAGATTGGTAAAACGTTTTCCATTTAAGGACAACAAGCTAACTGCAGTCAGTCATCTAAATTACAGGATTCTCTCCTGCTGGATGGGTATTCTGCAACATTAGATAATTACTTGCATTGTGCCATTGACTTTTCAGCAATCCCTCACACAGAGCATGCATGCAGTGGACAGGAAAACTCTGTTAAGGCTGATCAGGGGTTCAAGGAGAGAGAAACAAAAGGAACACAGAAGACCTTCTTTATAAATACTTTCTATGTTAGAGAAGGTAACAATAAAGAAGCTCCATAGGTGTCTCTGTCTAGGAAAGAAACAGCTAAACAGATGGGGTTTGAGCTAATTTTCATGTTAAATAGGAAGAAACAGAGAACATCCAATTAGTCATAGGAAAAGCTGAGTGCATAGCTATGTCCAGGTGAGAAAAACAGAACCACGCACTGAAAAAAACAGGCCCAACTCTATCATCTATAGCCAAAAGTGTTGATGGCAGCAGCTCAGATGATGTTTCATTTTAGGATGATTTCACAGCCCAACAGAAAAAGACAAAAGATCATTTACAAGTTAGAGGTTGAACTAAAAACACTGCAGAATAAAAAAAAAAGAGATAATATGAAGCAGAAAGATGAAAAGTGGCCCCTATATCCTCCAGCAGCCTAAACCTATAGCAGCATAAATGTAGGGATAAAACTCAGTTAATGATTGACACCTAGCATTGCTTTAGTTTACGATCTTTGCACTTTACCATCAAACCTAAAGAATAAATAGACTGATTGGAGGTAGCTGAACACAGTCTGTTGGAGACTGCAAGACCTGAGACCTCCCCCCTCTGCCAGGACAATGGCCTTAAAGAGAAAATCTGATATGCACTGAATCGCACACTTTGCAAGAATTTGTCAAACACTTTCTAATCTCCTGTGTGTGTTTTTTTTTTCCTATAATCATCTGCTGCTTTATGTGGGAATGTAAGTTAGGATCCCAGTAAAATACTTATGGATTTTGGGCTTTAATGTGACCAAATGTGAACAAGTTCAAAGCGTATGAAGGATCTGGCAGAGGCATGTGATGCAGTTTTATTTCCGTCCTCTCCATGATTCTTGCTCTCTATGTCTCTCTCTCCCCGCCCCACCCATGTGTACTTTGACACCCCACTGCCGCTCAGCGTGGCAAAGGCCTGGCCCCAAGCCCTCAGTGTCCTAGACCTCAGTCATGTGACATTGACCTGTTATGTTTTACAAGGCTGCGGTGCAGCGAGGGGCCCTCCGAGGAAAAGGGCTGCGTTCACCAGCGGCAGGAAACAAAGCAGGACTCGGAGGGGAGAGCTGTCTGTCAGGAAGCAGTATTTCAAGTGATGGAACTCCACCATTAAAACTTTACATCAAGCAGTGTTTAGTTTTCCCAGCAAAGCTGCATTTGATTTTGCTGTAAATATGTATTGTTGAGACAAAAAAAAACAATCATAGAAACTTTGATCATCATCCGGCTGATGTTGATTTTTCAACTTTTATTCATATGCTTAGATGAGCTCAACTTTGATCGCCTCCTTCCTTCCTTCACCTTCCACCTCCTATTCTCTTTCCAATGCATTAAATCTCTTAAATGCATCTGGACCTCATGCCCCCCCCGCTCTCGTTTATTCCCAAATGAGTTGACCTTCACCGTTGCTCTGCTCTGCACAGCCATAAGTCTGCTCTCGCTTGCTCTGCCGCCTTAATCTATGGCTGCAGACGCTGACGTATCCTGTTGCTCCCTCAGTCCTGCAAGTGCACGCATGCACACACAAAAATGCACACAAAAGGAACTTCTGATAGGGGACCTACATGAAGGATGACCACAGGTACTTATGGGGCAATTGTGGAAGCATGCAAATGCATGCAGGCTTTGCACACACAGGCGTATATATCCATGTCATTCCTGAGAGATTTTCATCCATTAAATAGGAACAGCCCGGTCTGGTCTCTCAGATCGCTGCCGTTCCCCCCCTCTTTTTCTCTGCTCCCCAAATCAGGAACAGCTGTGCTCCTCCACAGTTGTAAGTCACTCACTCAGTGGAAATTTAAAAGCCATTAACCCAGCCCCTCATTGCTACCCCACCCCTTCATGTGAAGGAGTTTGTGTGTCTTTCTCCCTCTCTTTTTCGTCTCACTTATCAAAATCTGCACAGAGAGACGTAGAAACATTCAGATGCACACTTGTGTGTGCCTTTTGGAAGAGGAAAATCCCTCCTCCCCCTTTTCTCCAACCATCACCACACAGCTGAGCGCCTCTTGAAGTGGCCTCTCTTGTTGAATCACAGTGATCATGGTTAAAACACTCGGAGTGAAGTGCAGACTCATCCAAGGCACTTCTGCTTCCCAGTGCCTAGCAAACGACTTTATGTTTCAGCAAGGGAGGGGCTCCCTGCTGGAAGGGAGGTGGGATTCATATAAGGTTGGGTTGTCTTTGAGTGAGGAACAACATAAACAGGGCCCCGCTGAAATAGCCTCTTGTCTGCTTTTTCTGGCTTAGCTGGTGAATTACCTTGCCAGGAAAGAACAACAAGCCTGGAGCCTTTTCATATAGAGCTGCTGCATGGATGCAGGCACAGCTGCACGCTCCAACACGCAGATGTTCAAGGAGACAGAGAGACAAGGGGGAAGTACAAGATAACGGAAAGAGAGGGAGACCCCTTTACATGTCAGGAGTCAAATCTATCACTCTTCTGGCTTTTTTCTTTTTTCGTTTACCCCTCCAGCCCCCAAAACAACTCCCCCTCGCCCCCTCTGCTGTATCTCCTGTGGAGATCTCTCATTTCCTGCAGGCTGGATGTTGATTTCATACTGGAGCTTTGGGCTTAAGAGTGGGAGTCTGCAAGATTGTCGAAGGGGGTGAGGCAAAAGTGTGGGGTTGATTGGGTTCAGGCCAAAAACAACCCTTACCTCCACCTCTCTGAACTGCTCTGTGCTGATACTTTTACATCGTAAAATCACTCACGCCCAAAGAGGAACCGTTCGGTATGACATTTCTAAGGCATTTCATGGTGCTTCAGTGAAATCAAGTTGGATTTTTATTCATCTGTTTCACACCTGGCCAAAGGGACAGCAGCATTAGGACATTAATTTAATACAGGAGGTCCACAAAGTCACAACTACTGTCTTGCAACATTCAGTTTGCAGAGGTTCATGGATCCTAGATTGTAACTTGTGTGTTTTCAAGTTAAAATACAGTCAAAAGAGAAGTTTTAACATTACTGAAAGAGTCCTGCTGACTTTTTTCCCAGCACTAAAAAATATAATGTCCTGCTAAATATTGCATCAAAGGAATGAGGTTATTTTTGAAGGTCTCATTTTGATATGATCCCAGAACTATACAGAGGGACAAACTATATCAGAAAATACAAAAAAGTACACATAACATTAACAAATAAAAAGTAAAATGCACAATTAAATACAGAAGAAGACTCATTCAGTGAGTCAACATACATTTGAAATAAAAAATGACTAATAAAATATCATTTTAAAAATACATATATTAAAAAGGATTATAATTATTTCACTTTTTGTGAAGTAATTATGTGCATTTTTTGGGGTGAAGTCTGTTGCAAATGCTTGGAAAACCCTGATCTTGGTAACGATGATGCTATTCAACAAGTGTCAGAGAAAATGAAATTGGATAATGTGTTACTCAGGAATACAAAGATATAAAAACTAATTTAATGTAAGATAATACCCTCTTTTTTCACTTACAACTGCAGCAGCCAGGCACTGTTGTCCTCTTTGAGTCTGTCGTGTCAATTTTATCTCTGTGTCACCGATTTAGAAACAGCATGAACTACGATGCGTGTTTTCATCGTGGCACAGGGGGCGCAGCTTCAAAGAAAGAAGATGCATGAAAAGGTTTGTATGGTTCGGTCCTTTGGCATCAGTCAAGTAGAGCTCATCAGTGTGTCAATCATGTGTACGAAAAATATGATGAACTTCTAAAGTCTCTGAGTAATCAGTGACTGAGACTTATCATGATTTTGACCTTTGTGGGTAAAGATAACACCCCGCCTGGTACAGGAAGCAGGCTTCTATAAGCGGAAATTTAAACTAAGGTGAGGATGATTCATTTGTTGCCCGACAAAACTCTGAATGAATCTTATACAAAAGTCTGAGTTGAAGGAGAAACTTAAAACGTGTCTTCTCCATGTTTATCATTCAAGCCATAACCAGAGAAAAAGGAAGTAGCTTAAAATCGAGGGGGAAGTTCAACCCATGCACGTTGCTGGCACAGACAGTCACCGATGATGCACACAATCTGATACATCGTTTCACACAGATAACCGTGGCACATGGACAATTTCTGCTCCTCACTTCCTTTCTCTCATTGTTAGCATAGATGGTACCTTCTAGACATGAACAGCTGCAGCCCTTAGCTTTCACTTCCCCCTCTATGAAACCACACATGTATCTGTTACCACAACAAGTTCTCTAAATGTGGCCTCTAATACCCTCTGTGCCTCAGCCATGGCAGTTCATGCACGCATATGCTGCCATGCATGCTTATATAAATAAATATAGAGAAAACTGCTGCCACTGTGGTTCAAATAAAAACAGTCTGGGGGTGGGGGTGGTTGTATCTACAAGGTTGTCCCTCCTGTTCACTGCTGCAGTTTGATGATATTTCCAGACCAACAAGTGTGCAGTGTTGAGAAGGGAAGAGATCTTGTTTTTCTGCAGAACTTCCTGTATGCACGTTTCTTAATATTAGATGGTAGATTTGAATGTTTGCATAACATCCAAACTTAACTGTGAAACACTGAAAAACTGCATCCACATGCATGCACACTCAGACAGCGGCATTGCGTGACTGGGGCTTCACACCTCTCTCTTTCCCTCTTTCACTCAACGAAAGCATGAAAAAAACCCTCACAGTAATGTGAGCGCTCTCTGTGTGTATTTGTGTGCGTGGTACGCCCATTCACTGGCACAGACTGCCTATATCCTTGTTTGGCATCTGCCTTTGTCGTCTACGCGTCTGCTATATATGCCCGTGCAGAAATAGACGCAGCCTCATGTGCCTCTTTTACGCGTTGGTGGCTCACACCAGAAAGAACCTAAAACCCACCTATGTTCCAGTTGTGCACATGCTGCTCCACAGTCACACTCACTACCCTTGATTTGTGAATGAACTCATTGACACAACAGCTCAGGATTGTCTTTTTTTTTTTTTTTTTGGCTCCCAGAGGGAATCTTGAGAAATTATAGCCGTTTGAAGGTGTAAAAGCTTGTTGTCATTAACAATGCCTCTCTAGTTATTCCTGTTAAGCAAAAGAGAGACACCAAGGGCTCCTGTTAGCTCGTTTGCTTGGTTTGATGCCAAACAATGTCATATTATCTTGTACAAAGAATGAAACGCTCCGTTTAGCGCGCCCAGGTGGCTGATCGAGCTGTGACAGCATGCCACCCTTTGCCAAGGTGTTACCATTTCCCATGGGTCACCTTAGTCACCCTTCCACTGAGCTAGCCCCTGCCACCAGATTCAACCAATTCTACACAATGCAACACAAGAACATGTTTAACATGGGAGGATAATTCCAGTTAAGGACATGAATCCAGCAACTTACAATCTTGTCATTGGTCCAATACACCTGAATCAGGTTATTAGAAGAGTAAGAGGACTTTGGAGAACTTGATGGCATTCTGAGGAAATAATTCAACCGTGTGATTCAGGTGTTTTGGATCAAGAATAAATCTAAAACTAGCAGACTACCGATTTTGGAGGACTGGAGTTGCAGCTCCCGTTTAGTCAACATTGATATGCATCTCCAAGCACTTATACTTAGATAGACGTTTGGACAAGCAGTTGGAGCGTTGCTGATTGGAGGCATTCATATTCACTCTATTCTTTGGTCAAGTGTCCTATAGTGATCCAACCAATGGCTTCTGAAATTGCCTGCACCTGGATGGAGGAGGGGGAAACATGGCAGAAACACAAACTGGCTACCCAGCTTACTTAGGTAACAGCCCAACCAAGCCTATAAAGTCAAAAATCTGCCAAAAACATAGATTCTCCTTGCAGACTAGTGATCTGTTCTTGTTAGCAAAGTGCAGTGGATCCCTAACAGTTTTAGCACGTTTGGCTTATTTCTAATGAAGGGAACATTTGGTGGTTCTGGATGAAATCTATGGGACATTAATGCTTCTTTAAGCATATTTTTAGAAAGTCAAAAATTAGGAAAAAGTGAATTAGACCCGTTTCTATACATTGATGCAAATTAACCAGCAAAGCAAAGTTTAAACTTATCATTAATTTAGGTTACTCTTAGTTCTTTTTAGACAGGAAGTAGAGTTAAGCCGGTTCCCCACTGAAAATGGAGTTTTAAAGTGTGTTTTTCAAACATGGGTCGACCGGTTAACAGTCGGCATTTAGCTCCCTTTCCATTGGCATAAAAAGCTGGTCTAACCCCTAAATGGCAGCTGCGTAGCCTCTGCCCCCCCACAGCTCTGTGTCTGGTGACGCCATCACGTTGGGTTAGCATCGCTGATGTCACCAATGCAACAGAAATCAGTTTTGTTTATTTTTTAATAAGTTTGCAGTGGTGAAGTGGTTCATCAACTGCCTTTTCAAAAGGAAAGAAGAAAAGAATAAAATCGGAAATTCAACCTGTTCTGTAGGATAAAATAGGAACAACAATAACAGATAACACCTATTTTCATCTTCTTGCTGTTTTGAGGTGTCTTTGTTGTGTCTGATGCTGCTTGAATAAGATAACTTTAGGCTTTTTTCAGTCAGTCAAGTAGTCAGTCGCGAACTAGTGATGCTAGCTGAGGGTTGGAATACTGATCAACTGGTAAATTAACTAATTTCCTTGGTCATACCCTTTCAATAATCTCTCAGACCGTTCTACCATTTATGAACAACACCCTGATGTACTTGAACTCATCCCATTTTACCAGAACTGTGGTGCCTGCCTACTGGTTGTCCAAGCTACAGACCTTCTAACAGGAGATCTTGCTCTGTGTGACCACCTAAAAATAGGGGACAAAGGGCCACCTTGGTAAATAAACGGTATACTAATAACTAAGAAACAAAAAACAAACAAACAAAAAAGCCAGAGTTCAGTTGAATCATAGGATGGCCTTCAAAAGTGTTGGGCAGCTCAGGACAGAGGGACCACGTCTCTTAGCTGGTGAGGGAAAGCTTCATTCTTCCAAAAGTGGAGCTGGAGGAGACGCCTGAGGAAAGGGAAGTCTAGGAGACTCTGCTGAGACTCTGGACCTTAATATACTCAACATATTTATATTAATTTGAAATACATTAACCCCTTGTCATATGATATTGTTGATTCATTAATAGTTGTCATTTAAAATTGCTTTATGATAGATAATCTGACAACCCTAATTTAGCTATCCTGTATATATTATTTTAATATTTGCAGCATTAAACTGATTAACATCAGTGATTAAATAATATCACAAAGCAAGGGGTTAACTAGCTAAACTTATTAAGTTCTATGTTTAACTTATGGCTCCACAATGGCTTCCAGAAGCAATCTTGACATTACGATAGGCCTGCGCCACTCGCGTTTATGTTCTTATGATTTGCTAAAATGAAGTAGATATCTGATTGGCTGCAAATTATTCTCTGAAATCAGGGGAATCTAAAAAAAAAAACACCAATACAGTGAGATTCACTGACCAAAAATAGCTTGTAGATATATTTGTATAAGCAAATATATAAAATTTTGCGGATGTGGGGATAATACTTTAACATTCATGAATATTGCAGCTCATTAAACTTTATTAATTCAAATAAAACCTCCACTTCGTGGATGAGGGTGATATCAGGCAGCCAAAGCACCAATATAAGCACATCACCTCATGACCTACTACCATTACATATGATAACTGAATTGTGTATTTCACCTGATCTGGGTGTCAAATGGCTGAACAATGTGTAAACCACATAAAACCAGAAGACGCTCCTTTAATAACACTTGTTTCTCGTAGGTTCTTCTTTGATCATACCTTAGCATTTTAAATGGGTTTCAGTATTTCTTTAAATCCCTCACAAAGATTCAGCCTGAACAATATTAAGATCTTCAGTGGATATTCTTAGTTATTCACTGGAAGCAGTACCAGATGTGCATCTGTGCACATGAATTTACATCAAAATACTCCTCCTGCTTGTGTTTTTTTTTCTGTTTTCTTTGGAGAAGGTTGTGGCGTGGGGAAGGCTGCGGGGAGATTTGCCAGCTGTGAGGGATCGGTTTCACGATTGTAAACATGGTCTACGACACCCCGCCTCCCCTCCCCTCCTACACACCCCCCATCAACCCTCCAAGCCCAAATCTAATTTCTGAAAAGTGCGCCTTTTGAAATGCTTCAGCTCATGGGTGTGCCCCCCCCCACAACAGTACCACCAAACATCCTACCCACCCCATCCCCCACTCCCTTTCCTTTTTGTGTTTCCTGTTGAGCTGGCTAGACTCTTTTGACAGATTTACAACTCGGGGGTCAAAGTTTTCCGACGGCAGCAGATAAATCTTACACCACTACCCCCCATGCCACCCACCCCAAAAAAAAAAAAAGCCTGCCTCTCCCTCACCTGATAAAAAAACAGCCAGAACAGCCGTGTTTCACTGCCCCCCCACCGTCACCTCACAAACCTTCATGTGTAATTTGCCTCTTTCTTTAATGAAAATGAAAGTGTGCATTTTTCTGCAGGAGCATGTGGAGAATGGCTCCTGTGTTCATGCGTTTCTGTTCCGGGCACAGCTCTGTGCTTAAGACAAAGAATTTGGGACATTGTTCTTAAACCATGAAGACAGGCTCCAGTTATTTCTATGTTTTACTCCCAGTGTGACACTCGGTCTCTTTTTATCTCCTCACCAGAAAGATAAAAGCAGTAGGAGTGTGCTTTACTCCAACAGCTGTACTTTTCTCTACTTTTGTTCTGACCCACAAACTTAAAACACACACAGCTCTGGGGGGCAGGTTTTTCCCACTCTCTCTTTCTCCTGGTTCCTTATCTGCTCTGATCTCTCCTACGGAGGGGGAGGAATGTTTATCAGGGTTCACAATCTGCAGCCAGAGCCCTTAAAACCTCTTTCAGCTAGTCTAATAAAACATACACATTACTGTGCTTTGGTCTGCTCTCTCTCCTTCAGCGTCTTGTGAGAAACAGAAGAGCTTGAACATTTTTCCATTGATGAAAGACATAGGAGCCATGCTGTTATGCAGAACGATGGGCAACATTTCAGTTACTGAAAAGTTATAAAAATTATATATTTTTGATGTTGTTAGTGTTTGACACATTTCGCAGAAAAAAGGAAAGGATCACAGTATTTTAAAGGGTAAAATCCTCTTTCACATGATAAAAAGACACAGAGATCCTGCGCTCAGATCCCAGATGGGCCCCAAATTTGTAACGGACTTTGCTCACTGCCAAAACTAGTAATGGCGCATAATATCATATTAATCAAAATAAAACAATGAGGCACAAAAACGAAGGCAACTGATATAAAGTAAAACACAAAAGACAAACTCAAATATGCATGCTGGAGTGAAGATGAGGCCCAGCAGCAGAGTGGCAACATGTTTCTCAAGGAGATTTTTAGGCTGGGAAGATGGCACCTTATTGTCAGAACGCTCAGAACGTAGGACCCAGAATTCTGACGAGACAGACAGTGATCAGTGTATTCTCATTATGAGTTCGTATGAAATCGTACCAAAAGTTATGCACCGTAATTTCGTATGTTTTGGATCGTCGTATGTGCATGCACATCTTACGCACCATTCAAGAACATAGAATTTAAAAAACAATTAACCCTAACCCTGACCCTAACCCTAACCCTAAGATATAAAACAGCAAGCAACGTAGTTAGAGACATGAAGAAGTGATGATTGCACTGTTTTTCCCAGTTTTAGGTCCGTCCGCGGATCTGCTTTTTTTTCTGTCTGCCAGCGCATGCGCACTGATCGGGTTTTTTGAGGAAAAACGTCCAAAACATACGAAATAGTGTGCATAACTTTTCGAACGATTTCATTCGAACTGATAATGAGAATATGTTGCAGTGATATATATTCAAAGGTGTGTGCGGTTGATCGTCTGCTGAGGCTGGAGCACTGGAAACTCTGCAGGAGTAGAGGCTAAGGTCAGTGACTACAAAACTCAAACGAGTTAAATTAATGAGCATGAAAGCCACCAACCAGGCGAAGTTGAGCCTGAGCCCAGATGAAGGGAGGAAGTTCAGAGGTGCGGACTTGCTTGTTACTGAGCCGGAACCAGAGATCCAGGAGAGAAGAGGAGCAGCATCTTGAAGTGGCCAGAGCACGCAGAGGATCCGAAGGATCCAGGAGGGTAAATCCAAGCCATGGTCAGATGACAGGTCCGAGGTCAACAAACGGCAGAATCTATGTAACCATCTGGAAACACTGGACAGATAAACAGAGCAAAACAAGGGAAACTCAGAAGTCAGAGGACAGAAACAGGTCAGGAACAGGCAGAACTGAGCACAGGGAATGCTAGAGTTAGACTCCCCAGAAGCTAAAATAATCTGGCACCAAAGGCTGGGACCGAGAGGATTAAATAGCAGCAGAAACAGGTGGATATGATGAATGAATCTCATCTGCTTTGTCTCCAAAATAAGGGGCCTCACTCTCATCTGCTCTGCTTCGCCCTGCCCTGTGAGATGAACAAGGAGTAAAAACCAGCCTAAATGTGCCAAGATCATGACACTTCATCTCTGGAGGCAAATTGCCTCTACTTGGGCAAAGGAGGAGGACACGTGGCAGAAACACAAACTAGCTACTCAGCACATAGGACTTAGGTCACAGCTCAACAAAGCCTATAAAGTCAAAAATCTGCCAAAACATAGGTCCTCTTTGCAGACTGGTGATGTGCTCTTGTGATCAAAGTGCAGCGGACCCCTAACAGTTTTAGCATGATCTGCTTTTTTATTTAATGGGGGGAAAAACATTTGGTGGTTCTGGGTGGAGTTTGGGGAACATGGATGTCTCTTAAAGAATAATTTTGTAATGTCAAAAATGAGGAAATTGTGAATTAGACCTGTTCCCATCCATCCATCCATCCATCCATCCATCCATCCATCCATCCATCCATCCATCCATCCATCCATCCATCCATCCATCCATCCATCCATCCTAATTTACGATTTCATAGTATAGTTTTAGATTTTATCTCAGTAAAAATGCAGCTGTTCTTTTTAAAGCCTCGGATGTTTAATTGCAATATTAGCTGACAAACAGCATCATGGAGACCCAGGAACTCAGCAGAAACATCTGGAGGAACATTGTAGTCCAGACGTTCCAGTCCACCTAAACTGGGAGGCTATGAAAAAAGAGCAGCCATGAGTCCCACAAAAACTCTAGAGAAGCTGCAGGGATCCAAAGTTCAGGTGAGGTTAAACTGCAAACCTGAAAACGGATCATTGATGCGTATACACATTTGGCATTTACAGAAATGTAAATGAGAGCTATTGCTGAAAAAACACGAAACATAATCTTGATGTCAGTTTAAGATAAAGTAGACATCTGGCCTATGAGAGCAAAATTGAAATGTATATAAATCAAGTTTGCAAAGTTTCCTTAGTATAAACAATTCAATAAGTGCCATTGCCAACAGAATAGGGGGAAAAAAACAAATTCCATCAAGAGATAATCTTATTTATCTGCTCAAATGAAGAGCAAATAAACCTATTCCAACAAACTTTCTCTTAATTTAAAAGCAAAACTCCAATTGTGGTGGAAGACATACACTTTATATCACCCTAAACACACCTATTCCCACAATGGGACATGGTGGTGGCTGCATGATTCTGTGGGGATTTTCTTAAACATAAACAAAGGAAAAGTACAGAACAATAGCTGACAGCATGTAAAGGGTCTAAAAATATAACCACATTGGAAGGATTTAGGACAGAGTATACCCCTGTTAGAATGGCCTAGTCAAAGTCGCAGTTAAATCTAATGACAAATATGTAGAAATTCATCCATCCATCTTCCTCCGCCTATCCGTGGTCGGATCGCGGGGGCAGCAGCTTAAGAAGGGAGGCCCAGACTTCCCTCTCCCCAGCCACTTCTTCCAGCTCCTCAGGAGGAACCCCAGCGTGTCCTGGGTCTTCCCCGGGGCCTCCCCCCGGTGGGACGTGCCCGGAACACCTCACCAGGGAGACGTCCAGGAGGCATCCTAACCAGATACCCGAGCCACCTCAACTGGCTCCTCTCGACGTGGAGGAGCAGCGGCTCTACTCCGAGTCCCTCCCGAATGACCGAGCTTCTCACCCTATCTCTAAGGGAGAGCCCAGACACCCTACGGTGGACAATGCTTACAAATTAGCCCCAACAATTGCCCCTAATGACCCCATTTTTAGAGGCACAGACCATTATCAGATATGACACCACGTTCCTTAGGGGTGGAACCGTTCTTCTTGTTCAATTTGCATGTTTTCGAAGCTAAAACATGTTTTTGGGCTGCTATATAAAGCTTCAAACTCAACGCTAATTCTGACAGTTTGAATTGAAATTTTTTCTGGATGGAAAGTCAAACGTCTTCAGACTTGGAAACAATGTCCAGTGGATTGTTTTTTTTAACCATTTTGGAATGAATATGACCTGGATGACAGAGAATCTTCACCAGCATACTTACAAATTAGATTAGCTCACTAGTTTTGTCTAATATCTCAAATGAAGCAAGTCAAAGAAAAGCATGACCTTAAACATTTTGCAGAAGAATGTCAAGAAGCTTTCATGAAGTGTTGAAAATAGAACCAAACAGATAAAATTTCATAATTATAGCATTCTGGCTAATAGATTGCTGTAGACTACCTTTAGTCCAGCAAGAAATAATATGTGTGCTCATGTCTGCTGACCTTGGAGTTTATCCATGCATGCAGTAAGTGTGCAAGCTTTCTCCCGGTCTCTGCTTAGACAATTCTTTCCCACAAATCTTCTAAGCTGGTAAAGAAAAAAGCCTTCATTAAACTCAAACTGACTGTGGATTTGCAGAAACCTTATATTAAAATGTCCACAGAAAAAACAACTAATGTTCTAAACTGAATGAATAGATAGAAAAATGTCAAATTACATTTCGCATTTCAATTAAATATCTCCCTCTGTATTCATTTGAGATGTTATGATTTGGTGATGGGTCCCATTTTCTTTGGCTTGAGCTCCCGCTCCTGAAAATGTGCTCATGCCTGAACCTCAGGAACGTTAGAACCCTCTGCTCATGTGGTTCGCTGCTCTTATGCCCTGATATGACCTCAGAGGACGGGTTAGCAGAGGGAAAACATTTCATGCATCATCACCACAAATTTCTGAG
Organism: Cyprinodon variegatus; assembly: GCF_000732505.1. Classification (NCBI taxonomy): domain Eukaryota; kingdom Metazoa; phylum Chordata; class Actinopteri; order Cyprinodontiformes; family Cyprinodontidae; genus Cyprinodon; species Cyprinodon variegatus. Next base: position 388,357 of record NW_015150775.1, read on the forward strand.
TCACAATTTTGAAAATAAACATCAGAACGATTCTGATGCATTTTGGAAACAAGCCCTGTGGACTAATGAGGCGAAGATGTGGTTAAATAAAACCTTAAAGACTGCACGGCACAGGGGAGGGTAGCAACATTATTTTGGCCTGTTTTGCAACATGTTACTGAAAGAATAGATTAAAAGAAGCAACATGAATGAAGGAAAGAGAAGCAGGTCTTAACCTTTGGTCTTTTTTATCATTGAGCCTGTGAATCAGCTTTGATTTGTACCTTATTTAATGCATCCACCATATCAAACATAACCTAACGCAGACGCTAAAATTCTCCCCATAATTTTTCAATCGATGAGTTTGATTGATTCAGCTGCCTGCTGAAAGCCGGTCCTGATCAATGTTAGATGTGGTGACGGCTGCAAACCCTTCATCACTGTCGTTCATAATTTGCATCAAAACTAAGTAATAGAGACTCTTCCATCCTTTCCGTCTCTTTTGATAAATAACCGTCCTTTTTAATGTCTGACATCAGGTTTTTTTTAGCAAATGTTGTCCTTCAACCCAAGTTATCTCCTGAGCATAAAGAAAGCATGAAATATGATGAAATATGAATGCCGCTGCAGGTGAAAACTCATCAAAAGTGTTTGATATACATAAAGGGATGATTTATCTTACTACAATTGTTTTATACTTTGTTCTTTTAAGTATTGTTGCCTAATGCCTAGCCTAGGCAAAAGTGTTGAGCAACATGCCGACAGGAAAGAGTATAAGGGCCGATTGCCGTTTAAAGTGTCAAAGAAGTGCCTTTAGTGCTTTAAAGCTACATATTGTTGCCATGTTAGCAGCTGTCACACTGTAAACACTATCTAAAAATAAGTAGAGGTTTCTTAAAATAAATGTATTTACCCTTAATTTCCGTTGTTAATAAGATAATCTGCCACTGGAACGAGTATCTTTAAACTTAAAATGTGACAATTACTGTAGATATAATGGACTTAAAATAAGACAATGCAGTTATTTTTTCTTATTTCAAATGTAAATAGTCGTATCCCATTTGCAAATGCTTAGTTCCAGAAAAATCCACTTATTCTAAGAATATTGACTAACTTAGATTGACTTTTTTTTGCAGTGCTTTGGTTTGCATGTAACAGGTCTGCTTGCTTTACTTTCAAATCAAAGTATATTCATATGTCTGAAAAAAACAGCAAAATCAACACATTCATTTTCACTTTTACAAGGGCATACTGTGTAATGTGACTAAATTCTGGTTGCAAACAAAGATGTTCTGATAAATCAGTGTCCCACTTCTGCATTAATTGTTAGTACATATAACCCCTCCTCTGCATAACAACACCACATGACCGAAGGTGCAATAATAGACATGAGCGTAGTCGCTAAACAAGCAATGGAGGCAAGAATGGAAAAAAAAAATAAAGACAAAAAAACGTAACAACAATATTTGATCTCAAGAGGGATTTAAACGGGGCTGGGGAAACATTATGAAACGGGAGCTAAAGCTGCACTCAGCTATTGCTGCAAAGTGAATGGATGCACCACTAAATGCCCTTATTAATACCGATACTAGTAATAGAAATGCTACGTTTCGTTTTTAGTCCACCATATAAGTGTTTTTTTCATCACAGCTGCTTTTTTACTTGCTCAGATTCCATTTATTACAATGAAAAGCCTTTAGCGTATTTATTTTATCGACATCGTGTCCCTTAACATAAATTGTTTACATATTAATAATCTGGGACTTCTCCCGTCAAATCTGTTCAGGTAAAGGAGGAATGTCCAGCAGAACCGCTGCAAGCTGATTGGATGAAGCGACACCTTCCAAAGGTTTGTGTTTAGTCAAACATTAGGTATTAGAAAGTGCATGTTTTGACAAGTGTTGACTCTTGTCTGATTTTTCAGAATATGACATGGATTTTGTTGCTGTTGAAAATAGAGAAGCACAGTTTTGAGAATGGAAACTTGAAAGAAAATAAAAAAAACTTTTAAAAAACCATCCCTATCAAAAAAGTTTTACATTTTATTGATTTAATTTCTTTTCAAAAAGTAATTTAAAAGTAAGAAAAATAAGAAAAATCATTGAAAACCAGCGAAAAGTGCAGAAAGCCTGAGTCCCTTTAAATCAAGACTAAAAACACATTTGTTTAGGATTGCCTTCGACTGTTCTAGTTAAACAGTTCAACTCAAACATCATTAGTTTAACTTATTTTAATTTTCTTTAGTCCAACTGTTTTTAATATTCTTTTTTGTTTCTGCATTTTTTATTTTATTTTATTATTTTATTTTATTTTTTCCTACTTGCTTTGATTCTGTTTTATCTCCCTGTATTTTAATCATGTAAAGCACTTTGCATTGTCTTTGTACTGCATTGTGCTATACAAATAAATTTGCCTTGCCTTTTTTTTGTTTTACATTTACATTTATATGCTCAAACTGCATTCTTTTCATATTTTATTTTCCAGATCACATTCTCTTCACTTCAGTTCACTCTTTGCACCTCATTCCAGAGGCGTGAAAATAAATTCAAAAAGAACAAAAATGGTACATTTCATTATGAAAAAGAACATTTTGAAAAAAATAAAATGGACGAAAGAGTAAAAATCTGAGAAAAAGAAAGCAAAGTATTTTTGCATTTTTTAAATCTCCTAATTAACGTTCTTTTTGCCTGCAGAAATAATGAAACAAAATTCACTCCATTAGCAGTAATAATTTGACAAGATGTGAAAAAGGTGGAAAAAGGACAAATTAAAGGGAGATTAACATTTTTAGCAAAGCATTGCTTAAAGAAATGGGTTCAAGAATCACTACAGTTACAGTTAACTTCCTGTCGCAATTGTTTGTTTCTTTGACTCCTGAGTGAGGCCCCTTATTTTTGGAGCCAAAGGATTTAAACATGTTTGTGACGCCCCCGCTACGAAGCCCATATGAATCAGCTCAGTCTGAAGACACATCTTAAAACAAACTTAAAAGCGTGAAAGCAGTCTCTTTTGTGTGAACACACCCAGTGCAAAGGTCATCCTGTTTCACAGACACACACGGGCCGCTATCTAAGCTCAGAAGATTTTCTTTTTCCATTTTCAACTTTCGCAAGAACAACACTTTAAACAAACCCGAACAGCAGAGTGATCTAGAAGAAAAATAATTGAAAACCAGCGAAAAGAATTTAATTTCCATAACAGAAATGCTCCTCACAGACAGACGGGTTCATCGTCAATTATATGCACACAATATTAGGTGTGCAGAGAAACATCAAATATTACAAAACATCACAAGGTTTTTGCAGCATTCAACAGGCTGTGGCGTATGCTTGAAGTATCGACACCCCCTCCTCTATTTCCACCCTTTGCTGCGACAACCTTCACACATGAGTGCCATGGGAATGGGAAGAGGAGACAGAAAAAAGAGGCTTTCTGACAGAGAGAGGAGGGTTAAAACAGTAAAGATGGAAGAATGAAGGGGAGGAGGGGGAGGAGCGCGACCATCAGGAGTCTCCGGGGAAATCTTATCAGAGCAAAGTGGGATAAGGCGGGGGGGTCCAATGGAGTTAGCACATCAGAGATGAGGGGGATTTGAGGATTAGCAAATGAACTCACCTAGTGTCCTCGCTTCACCTCCGTTTTTTACATCCCATGATCCTCTTTGGCCTTGCTAAAGTATTTACACCCCTTGGACTTTGTCACCTTCAGTTAAAAACCACAAATGTTAATGTGTATCATAGCTGAATGGCTGCTACCCTAAAATCTAGAGAGCTTCGCCCCTGGTTTGACTCTTCTTCATTAAAACTACATCCTAAAGCCTTGTCGATGAAACCAGTGATGCTTCAGGTTAAATTTATAATAGAATATAATAGAAATCCCTTCATTGTCCAACAATGGGGAAATTCTGGTGTTTAAAGCAGCAAAAAGATTATAGAAAAAATGTTCAAAGAAATGTGGACCTTAGAAAAATGTATAAGAATAACATACTAGCAAAGAGTTAAAAGATAAATTGTAAAATACAATTTTCCGGGGGAGTCAGGCTGTTATTATGGGGGTAGAGAACAATAGAATAATGAAAATATACATAAAAAGGGGAAGAGCGCATCGTTTAGTATAATAAGGGAGCCACAAAGGTTGGAGAGCCCTGATCTGAAAACTATCTTAGTAAGATTAAACTAATGTTCAGTTTATGGCTCACTGTAATTTATAAATTGTTTCAATAATAAATAAAGAAAAAATATTAAATTGAGCCAATGTATAAATCGTTTAGGGTCTCTTCCGTCAGCTTGTATCATAAGAATTAGATTTAGTGTTATACGGATCAAAAAAGGTCAAATGTTCCCTAAATTCAGTGTAATTGTTCCTTATTTAGCAGGTGAAGCTCAGCCAATAGAATTAATATTTTGGCTGTTAAAAATAAGATAATTAGATAAAATGCACTTGAAAAAAGTTCATGTTTTTGTCTCAGTTTGAACTTGTCTCACTTACATGTTCAAATCAAAGTGAAAAAATCCCTTATTTCTATAACAATTTTCTTACTTAGATGTTTGCAGTGTATGTTTAAAGTAGTTTAAGACGTGACTGAAAAGCAGACTGGAACACTGGAGAACAACACAGCGAACATCCAAAAGACTAGAGCCCCATTTACACTAGCCTTTTGAAACCGTGCCGAGAACGGTCCGAGCATGGTCCGAGAACGGTCCAAGAATGATTCGAGCACTCGGAGCACAATCCGAGAACGGTCCGAGAGCTGTCCAAGCACTGTCCAAGAACGGTCCGAGCACGGTCCAAGAACGGTCCGAGAACGGTCCGAGAGCTGTCCAAGCACTGTCCAAGCACGGTCCAAGAACGGCCCGAGCACGGCCCGAGAACGGTCCGAGAACAGTCCAAGAATGATTCGAGCATGGTCCGAGCACGATCCGAGAACGGTCCGAGCACGGCCCGAGCACGGTCAGAGAACGGTCCGAGAGCTGTCCAAGCACTGTCCGAGCACGGTCCAAGAGCTGTCCAAGCACTGTCCGAGTACGGTCCGAGGGCGGTCCAAGCACCGTCCAAGCATGGTATCCAAGATAACCGTTGAGTGTGAATGGAACGCAACTGAACCGGACAGTGCCAGACACAAGGAAAACGTGCTAAATCTAGTACTAGTTCAACAGTAAGGCTTGGCACAGTTCAGCTGTGGCTCAGTTCTCTGATAACAAAGAGCTTATGAGCACACAGCGTCATCTCCTATGTACAGTCAGCTGATTTATTTAGCGGGTTTTCGGCGTTGTAATTCACAGATCTCTTCACCTGTTCACAACACAAACCTCTACTCAGCCTATTAACAATAAATGGCTTTAAAAGAGCGTGGTGCGACCTGGACTGATGCAGAGACCGAGGTTCTCTTTGAAATCTGGGTGGAGGATGCTATCTAGTTCCTGAATGTTATGGGTGCCTCCATTTTGATTTGCGTAATTCCCACCTTGAGAGATTATTTAGTAGTATTGTGGACCGCCTATAGGAGGCGAGGAACCGTGCTAGCATGATGTGTAAATGGTCGTAAGAACCAAGCTATGTCTGAACTCGAAACGGATCGGTTTCAGAGGTCTATTGTAAATGGGGCAAAAGAGGTGAATGGCACTGAAGTAGTAAAGAACACAGGTGCAGGTAATAAGGAAAACTAAAAAATTGTGAAAAACATCCAAATATACAATAACAATCCCTAACTAAAGTAAAGACAAATCCAACTGGAAAGACTAAAAAACAACAACAAGAGAAATAGACTAGAAGACAAAAGGTAGACAAAGCAAATATGACAAAATAACAGAATATGGCAAAACCCAAATAGAACAACTGATAACAGTCTTGTTATCAGTCTACGATAGCAAGAGAGAACTAAAATCCAAATCAAAAAACCATAATACTGCTGCCATTCTCAGGTCTACAGGTTCCCTGGCCCCTGTCGGCCCCCTCTAAAACTGCACATGGACGTTGCAACTTCCTTTAATTTCACAATTAAGTGGAAACTTTTTGGTCTTTTGTGTAAAACTGTAATATTTTATTGAATTTTATGGTTATAATGTGACTAAATGTGAACAGAGTTCCAGTTCGATTAGATTACTTTCTGTTCTTCTCTAGTTTATGGGACTCCAAATCTCCCTACTTTCATTTCGCTCAGTATTTCAGTGTTTCCTTCCCTCCTCTGGGATAATAAGGAAGGCAGACACAGTCAGAGAAGTAGGACAGAAAGAAAGAGAGCTTACATAACACTCTAATCTGCCTGATTTTTTTTTTTTTTTGGCTCCGTACACCTTGTGTCACTCCAGTGGTCTTATGTTGGCTATAATATCAAGTGACAGGCCAGCTTTCCACTTCGGCAAGTCTGTGTCCTTAAAACAGCGAGCTGGAGAGAGGGAGAGATGTCTGAGGATGGCATATTAAAAAATAATCAGATGTGAGCTTGCAGGAGCAGCAGATGAGGATATGTAGGAGGGGAAGAAAAAGTCTAAACAACAACAACAAGCAAAGGCCTCCTGCGTGTGATGCTGCATCTTCCATCGGGTCAGCTCCACCCTCCAGCAGTGCAGAGGTCGGCGCTTCTATATGAGCGATCCAGTGACCTTTGAGAGCAAACATTGATGTTAACTTTACTTGATTTGTTTGCTCGCTTGCTTCACCACAGTGACGGAGCGAGATAGAGAGAGCGGGATAGAAAGATGGAGAGAGCGGGCTGTGTTTCTGAAACTAGGCCAGTCACTGTCTACAAATGTGGACGCTCCCGTTTCAAGCCATTCCCCAGAGGAGGAAGCCTGACTGCCGTATGCCTGCCTGCTCCGCCAGTTCACTGTCCGCCGTGCTGCCTTCATTGTCGTCATCCGTTACATGATTCAGTTCACAGCTAAATTTATATATTTTCCCTCTTATTTTAAATCATAGCTAATTTACCAACTGTTACAAATAAGGAATAAAAAAAAATGCATCGTCTTAGTTCTAGTGTAAAACAGGTCATTCCATTGGCAGGTCCTGTTATTTACCTGCTCAATTTAAGGATAAATGCACCTGCCATAAGAACATTGAACTTATTTTTTTCTTATTACAGTATATTAATGCTGGAAAATGATCCAAAAGATTAGTTTTATAAATATTAAAGACTTGTCCATTAAACATGTGGTAAAAAGCACATAATTCATAAATTAACTGTTGTTTTACTTTTTATTGGATAGTTTCTTTTTTAATTTGTTTTGTTGATTACCGTATTTATTCTTAGCGTAAATGTCTTATTTTATCTCTCCAACTTTAAACTCTAATTTTAATTAAAGAATCTGTGGATGGATGGATAATTCCTTTGTTTTGAGTACCTCTAGTCTACAATTTCGTGTTTCTAACTTGTCATTAGACAATGTTTTTTGTAGTGTATGCACTATTTTGCAGGAAGCACACTGCAAAAAATAAAACATAACAGTTTTTTCTTGAAATTAGTGTATTTTTCCTTGTATTAAGCAAGTAAGTAAGACAATTTTTTTTCAGTGAAATCAGATTATTTGTATTCAGAATAATAAGAAAAACCCCTATCTTATTCTAAGTGCATACTATCTAATTATCTTATTTCACAGAAAAATACTAATTTGATTGGCAGATTATCTTATTTGCCTGCTCGGATTAAGAGTTTAGGCCTTTATTTTAACATGTATTTATATATTTTACGTCAGTTTTTACAGCATTCACTTCACTGCAAAAAGTTTCCACCTAACCAAGTGTTAGACTTTCAGATCGAGCCAATAGGCGTTTTTTGATCTCGGTTTTCAGATTGATTAGCTAAACAAGAACAGATTCTGTCAGATTTTTAATATTCTTTGACAGGGATGTCTGTCTAATTCCCCATCTGTAGGATTCCTCACCGTTTGCTCATATAACAGCTTCTGGGAAGGATTCCTACAATGTTTAAAAGTGTGACTGTTGTTCCAGAAGCATATCTGTGAGGTCAGACACTGATGTTGGGCATGCATGTTTGGATCACAGTTAGGGAGGTTGTAAAAGGACACTTCTAGCAGCTGCATTACTTGTAATTTAAACTTCAGTCTGAAGCAGCGTATTCTTAGGGAGGTCAAGCAGGAATATTAGTCAAACAAGCGATTGCCAGCAAGTTGCAGCCTTATCAGGCAACTTCTTTCTTCTTTTAAATCCTGAAATCCAAAGCACACAAGGCCCACAGAAGCAACCGTTTTATTTCAACTGCCTCCCAGCAATTTCTTTTCCTCCTAATAACCCCGATATTCACGCAATGAGAGCCTAGTTTAGCAGGTTTCCTGTGCAGATGGTTTTTTTTTCAGGGTTGATTTGCTGTTTTTTTATGCAAGTGGAGTATTTTTGCATGTAAGCCAAAAAAAGGAAATCTTTAACACATCCTGAGTACGGCAGCTTTATTTGTGAACAGAACTTAGTAACACTTTTCATAAACAGTAGCTTCTTTATATAGGCATATCTATTATAATATGTATTTTGTATTTTTGGTAAATTAATGTAGAATTTGAAGGCTGTGAGGTTATTTTGGCGAAACGGGGGATTAGCTATTTTTAAAATATTTCATAAAAGTAGGGGGTGGGGTGGGGGGGCTACGGTGTTTCCAGGGGATGTTGGTGACACTAAAACTAAACCACGAATGACGATTTTGGAATTAGGGTGCAGAATGTTTAATTGTCTTTATGACCATGTGGTGAAAACTGAAGCAGAAAAAACTCAGTGTGGACACACTGAGGGAATTTTACACAAAGTATCTCCAACCCCTAAAAATCCCCATTTTAGCTAAAACCGGCAATATTATCTGAACATATTTGCAAAATGATCTAGAAATAAGTAAAAATCCCTTAAATGAAGTGTGTTTACCCTTAATTTGAGTAGGTAAATAAGATGATTTGCTAATGGAATGAGTATGTTTTTATCTTAAAACAGGATAAGCAGATGATATGCACTGCAATTAAGATAAGGCAGATGTTTTTTTCAATGTTTTGGCAAAGTGTCTCACTTACCTCCTAAATTTAAGAAAAAAATCACTTATTTTAAGAAAACATTACTTATCTAAATTAAATTTTTTAGAGTATAAACTGAATTCATGTAAAAAAAAAAATGTATGACATAACGATAAATTTCTATGCTGCCTCTTGCCTGTGGACCTTTGTTTATCAGAAAATAAGAAAAATGCAAATTACAAGTGCCTCCTGGAATCAGAAGTACCTTTAGCCCTAAACATTTCTAACAAAAGCATGAATTTCTCTAAAGCTGTTATAATCATCATTCTTGGTAACCTTTTAATACAATCTTATTCTATTTGCAAATTGTCTTACTTGCATTCTCAGATCAAGGGAAAATGGCTCATTTATGTTTCATTTTTGCAGTAAAGACATTAATAGGTTTACTGTTACACATTATAAAAAAGCATTGATGGTCTCATTCCTTTAGTTTTCCAGTTTTGCTCTGAAACAACAGCCAGCTAACAGAAGTATTTTTGATCTCTGACAACTTTTCACCCTCAAAACAAAATCACACATTAGAGCTCATCTCTCAGCAAAGTGAATGAAAAGAACTGAATTCAAAAGAAGGATTAAAACATGATTTGTTTTCATATAGCAGGAAGATTTATTTTTTGTTCACTTTCTGATGTGAAAATAAAACGGTTTTGTAAGCTGTGCGCCAATGAAAGCTTGTCAGGCAGGAAACTAACTGGGGTAAAGGGAAGCAAACTCTCTACAGTAGCTTAGTGTAAAAAGGTCAAGACCTTTGCTTGATCTGACCCATTTTCAAAACCTCTAAATTTCATGGCCCGTTATGTCTGTGTTGCAAAGATGGCTGACAGAGGGGATGGGCGGCCATGTAGAGGGAGCACACAAGGACAACCACAAAGGCACCCTGCCCAGTGTGGCTAACCCCTTAGCATCATGTAGCTGCTGGCACTTATCCAACCAGGACAGTGCGACCTTAATCTCTTCATTTGTCTCTGAGCTCTTTAAACATCTGGTCGTCTCCAGATGCAGCAGTAACGCCTGCTGCAGAGGGCTCTGCACAGCCTGCAGTGGGCCTGATAATCTTTGACAGGTTTTACGCCTGCTCCCTACATCTCTATACATCAGTCCTCTTTAAACTGCGCTCCCTAATCAGCTCTGGCATTATTCATGGCTCAGACATGCTGGGGATTACAAGAAATCCAGACTTATCAGACACTTACCTTATGGCCATCTAGACACACATTGGACCACCAGTCTCATTTCAAGAGAGATCTTTCAGGGTTTTTTTGCAGCTACATCGAAAAGCAACGGCGGACTGATTGGATTCTTAATAAGGGATTTGATGTAAAAAGATTTGATTTTGTATCTAAGTATACATCGAGAATTTAATAAAATCTAATAAAGGGATTACACGCTTAATTGTAGGGAATATTTGGAAGCTTCTCAAACAGAAAAAGTATCACAATGCAACTTTTAAACATATTTTACAATAAGGGAAAAAAAGCAACCTGGTTTCTTACAAAAAGGTGTTTCATATTTAAAAGCACGAACCTCTAAGAACATGGTAGCAGATGGCGTTTCAGTCTTAACTATTCGAGATTTAAATCTTTGTCAGATTTTTAAACACTCCCTAACCTTTCTGCACATGAGGTTTTTGCAGCGCAGTGAGAAAAAAACATTTTCAGAGTTATACAGGAGAAGGTTTGTTTCCTCTTTCCTCTAACCAGCAGACATAGACAAACCGCACTGGCAGTGGCAGAGGCAACAGGAAGCAGCTAAGCTGGTGTTTTTGTGAATTAAATCAGACATATTTGTAGTTGTAAGGTGTCTGAGTTTTATAAATTAACTACCAATAATGTTTCTCTTTTTTTAACATAACATAAAAAAGCAGGATTAACTTCCCTAAGATTGTTGCAATGAAAGTGACAACTATGAGGGTTGATGCATATCTGCTTTTATTTCCTGCAGAAATGCATATTTATTCAAAAATATTTAAAAATAACTTCATGTCTCTAACGAATTAGCTACCCATATATTATTGGTTTAAAAGTAAATTATGTGCTTTAGCTCATCTCTGCAGGATTTAAACTTTCATTTCTTTTGACTGTGACAATGGCTCTGGAAGATTTCCATCTTTTACCAGGGAGATGAGGGAAAGGAGTTCCCCTTCCCAGCCTTATTTAGGTCAGATCTGCAGCAGGTTTGTTTGAGGATCACCGGGAGACATCGGGGGGATCTCGGCTAGCCCCTCTCTAGTTGTTCCTGTCAGCCTCCTAGCAGCCGCTGTTGTATTTGCAGCTCTGGGGAACACAGCAGAAGTTACAGATGAGCACCATCTGATCCTCAGCCATCATTTTATGCCATATCATTTCCCATTTGCGTGCGTTTGCTCGATGACTCACTGTGACAACGTGAGTCAGAGTCCTAGTTTAGAGGCTGAAACTAGTGACGGAAAGGCAGACATGTCTGTATGAATGCATTAATCTAAATTCAAAGCAAGGAACAAGCGGTCTTCATTTTGGTCAGACATTTGACTTGGAAACTCAGAGTTGACGATAAAATCTGTAATTTAACTCCTGTAATCTAAAGTTAACATTCCAACGCAGCCTTTGATTTTCCACCTAAAAGAATCCTGCTAAAGTTTCCCTAAATGGTTAAATAATGGCAGTTAAATAGACTTTGAGAATTACTCGAAATGACGCTGAACTAGGTTTCACTCTATACGTCTGAGGCTGTTTGTGCACGCAGTCCTTCAGGGCACATGATGGTGACTTACACAGGAAACCCCAAAGAGATCAAGCAGGAGATTTGGGTGGTGATAAAAGCCGAAACCTCAAACTTCCGTCACCAATGCGCATGATGTTTTTCAACTTTTTCAGCAGGGAACTCTGTGCCACACATTAACGACCCAAAAAAAAAAAAAAAAACACTTCTTCAGGGTGCTTCACTTTCTGTTTTAACCTTCTTCCTCTAATAAAAACTTTTCACCTTTAAACTCAGGTTAAAAGCAGTTTCTTAACTTTATGCTAGCCCATCTCCCCTGAGGCTGCTCCTTCTCGGCCGTTTATTACATCCCTTATTTGCATCCCATCCAGGTTTTTCTTGCAATAAGCAAATAAAAGAGAAACAGGACAAAGGCATAACAATGCTGAGCTACAAACATAGACATCTTTAGGAGGATAAGGGAACGTTTTACTTGAAAAACATTTTCTTTTATCCTTTGGAATGATAATTTATTGATAATAGGTCAAACATCATCCAATCTAAAAAGTGTGGCGTGTACCTGTCCAGATAAAAAAATAGTCAAACTTTGAGTCCATTTCAGAGTAAATCTAGGTTTTCTCTAAAAGCCTCAGAGCATTTTAGAGTTTTAACAGAATCGACTGAGTTCACAGCAAATTTGGAGGTGTTAATTCAATTCAGTACAGTGTTCCAAAGTAGAACAGAGCTCTCAATGGTTTAAGTTCAACACTTACCAGGTTTTCTAACACTAGTGTATAGTACCAAAGGTTAACACCACACACTACTGTGTAATACTTAACAGCATTTATAGATAAATATAGCAGAGTATCATCAGCATAACAGTGGTAATTCATCTCATCCTGTCTGATACATTGTAGCCAAAGCTAGCCTGGGGCACGCTGACAGAAGCAAGGCTTCTGTAAACAGGCTCTCTAAACACCCTCAACAATTGGTGTTTACGCCATCAAGTCAGGTGTCTTGCCCAAGGAAGCAACAAATGAGCTGGGATTTAACAAACTTCTGCATCATACTTCACAACTCTGAAGTCCACTGATGCCAGCGTTAACGTGTGTGTTTTGAGGGATTAATTATGACTAGTTCTTTATTTTATAATCAACACTTAACAGAGTTTCTTGAATTTAACTCTATGGATTAACACTAACTAAATCTGGCTTAGCCAAATTAGATAAAATAAGTGTTAAATTAACACTTTGCTTTCAACATAAAACACCATCACTGGAAAATATGATTTTGCTCTATACCTTTACCTCATTACAGTACTGAAGTCGTTTCTGAAGGAATATGTTCTCTGATTTAAATCAGGAATTTTATTTCATTATACTAGAGACATAAAACAATTACTTTTATTTCTTTACTTAAAGAGTTGAGACATTGTTACTGGCTAAAAATAAAAAAGATGACAAGAAAACAATTACAAGTATTATAAAATGGGGTAAGGCTGTAGATCCACTCCTGCCAGTTAGCATCAAACTTTGTATTGGAGGGAAAAAGGAGGAAAGGGAGGAAAATTAAAGCATCCCAGCATTGAACACATTAGTGTTGGCATCATGTTGTGGTTATGGGAAGCAAATACACTTACTGTAATTGATAGGAAGAATGGAGCAAAGCTTCAAACTCCAGCAAGATGTAAAAAATCTGCAACAGAGCTAGGACCCTGAGGGACTTCCAGATACAAGCAGACTAAATGGTTGCTGCCAACCAACACGACATTGTGACAGACATGGGCAATGTGGAGTCAACAAGTCATCTCCATGTCATGTATTTGTTCTACCCAGCCAATTAACCAGGTGAGTCCAATCTGCACAGGTTGATTCATGGTGAAGATTGGACTCACCTGCTTCAGTGGCTGGGTAGAACAAATACATGACATGGAGATGACTTGTTGACTCCACATTGCCCATGTCTGCATTGTGATCACTGATAAGCAGCAGAGGACAGTCGTAGTGTCTGATGTGGCCATCCCAAATGATGGAAAAAATCAGGAAAAAAGAACATGAGAAATTAGAGAAATAACAAGGCTTCAGGGAAGAACTAGAGAGAGCCTGGATGATGAAGGAAAAGGTAGAGCCCACGGACATTGGAGTTCTGGGGGCAGTACCTGTTATAACTGAGAACGTAGGACCTAGAATTCTGGCGAGACAGACAAAATCACAGATGGGCTGTGGATCTGCAGCACTTACAGCAGCTATGGCATCTATGACTGAAGCCCTGTTGGAGAGAAACACAGATTAGTGACTGAGATAGTCAGACAGAGGATGATTATGTACGCGCAAGCCACTAACCTGGTTTAACAGTTCAGTCCAGTGTCCAAAGAACGAGGATGGTTCCAGTCTGAACAGAAGCAGCTGGTGCCAGCAGAGAGTTCCAGACATGGAAGGCTGCAGAGCTGACAGAAGACCAGAGACAAGCAGGCAAACATCTATGTGACGAGGATCAAAGGTCCTAGGCAAAAACGATTCAAGATCGGACAATCAGAACACTAAAGTTCGCTAGATAACTCTCTTAACCAAAGGCTCAAGAATAATCTGGCACTGTTGGCTAGGAAGCCAGCCATCAGCACCAGAATGATGACAGTAACCTCTACACTGGAGAGGTGGCTCCAACAGATATGCTGGTGCAGATTCTCCGTCATCCAGGTCATAGACTGAGAATCTTCATCAGCAGACTAACAAAAGGAGCCATACGACCCCCATTCCAATGGAGTGGACCCATTCGTTCGTTTCAATTAGCATGTTTTCTAAACACACACAAGGCTTTGTTGGGCTACTGTAAAAATCCATGAACTCAACACTATTCCTGATATTTTGAATTTGAAGCTTCATGGATGTGAAACGAAACATCTTCAAACTTGGAATCAAAGTCCAGTGGATTGTTTTTAAAACATTTTTGGAACTCCAACACATACCTAGAGAAACATCAGAGATCTTAATCCAGAAGTTCTAGGAACAGCTAAAATACTGATAGAAACCTTCAAGCTGCAGGCCTCTGGTAGAGGACCAGACTTAGAGATGAATGAGCCCCCCACCCACCCAGGAGTACAAGGGGTGAGTGGGTGAGAGAGCAGTCTTATATATATTTGCCTGTGACTTTTTAAATTGCATATGAATAAGGCCACTGCCCTTATTTAAGACTATTACAGGCACATTGTGTGGGACACAGGAGTCATAAAAAATAAATAGAACAGCTTATACTTTTCTTATGCAGCTCCTGAAAGCTTCCTCTACCGCTATTGACTCTCTATTTAGCTGCTACAGCCATGATGCGGAAGATTTTACTGACATAAATATTTTCTTACTTTGAGCCTGATTACATATGATCTATGAATAACGTTTGAAGCCCCAGGTTTTAATAAGTCTTAAAGGAGGGGAAGACGAGCAGGCTCAAGGTCATATGACACTCTGCGGTAATCTTAACCAGGAAGAGGTGTTGAAACCACCCATCCTGTGGGAAGGAGTAGCTGCGGCTGGTTTACAGGGAATTCACACGCAGCGGTCACACTGTTTTCCACTCTGATGTTCCATTGTCACTCAGCACCACAGCAATAGAAAGCAGTTTACAACAGCATCATGCCCGACGTTTCCGGAGCTGTGCTTGTCTGGAAATGCAGGCACAGACCTGAGGAGCATATTAAGTTCGTCAGGCAACAGTTAAGACTGCGTTTTCTGCAGAACAAGTGGGAGTGAAATGTGTTTAGGTGAAAGTCCCAGTATCTCCTCTTGTTTATGTTTTTCAGGGTGTGTGGCCTGTCTCATAACAATCCCGGCACCTCGTTTTGTTCTCTTTTCACCTTGAGAGACAGACAACTGTGGCAGATGTCTCCCATCAGGCTTGTGCGGTCCACCCCCAACATCTTTGATATAACAAACCTGCTGGCAGGCTTCCCTGGATGGCTGTTTGAAAAAGCTTCATAGGAGCAGATCTGTATGATGCAGAGAGTTATCAGAACACCTTCTCTTAAGATTTTCTACCTAAAACTTGACTCACATTATAGCCGGATTTTGGGAATCAACAAGAATCAGGCTGATTCGAAAGGATAGATTATAATTATAAAATAGGTTTTCTTTTGTAAGTTTATTAGCAGTCAAATAAACCTTGTTAATTTCTTGAGAAGTATGCTGATGACTATGATGAAAGTGGATTTCTATTATCATAGTACTCCGGTCTCAAAAATGTAATCATGGATTATGTTATGTTTGAACCTTAAACTGGAAATAAGTTTACACTGGGCACTTTACATAGACAACAATTATATATTACCTAGGATACAGAGGTAGAAGTTTGTGCACCAACTGGGATCTTCTTGTTTGAAACACTTTTAGAGCAGTGACGGAGGCCAAAACCACAGTTGGACCCCCCCAAAAAACTGGACTCTCCAAGACCAAGTCTGGACTTTCCAAGACCGAGGTTGAAGCTTCTACGTCCAAGACCAAACTCGGACCCTCTGAAGAATGAACTTTTCAAGAGCAAGATAAAGACCAAAACCTCACAATTCAAGTCCAAGACCATGACCAGACCTCTGAGGCCAAGAATAAGACAAAGCTCCAACCCTCCGAGGGCAAGGCCAAGACCAAAGTCAAACCCTCCGAAGACCAGACTTTACAAGATAAAGAACAAGGCCAGACAGTTTGTGGCCATCACCAAACCCTTACCCTCCAAAACCAAGACCAAGACAGATATAAAGACAAAACTGTCCAAACCAAGACCGGACCCGCAGGACCAAGAACTCACCCCACAAGGGCCAAGACCAAGGCTGAGACACAACCTTCCAAGACCAGAATCTAGCAGGATTGAGATTTATATTTGGGACTTGCCCTGTGAAGGACTGGTGACCTGTCTGGAGTGTACCCTTTTGACCATACACTGCTGGAGGTAGGCACCAGCCCCACTGAGAAGCCCTCTGAAGGATAAGCATGAGAAGATGGATGGATGGATGGATGGATGGATGGATGGATGGATGGATGGATGGATGGATGGATGGATGGATGGATGGATGGATGGATGGATGGATGGA
>NW_015150775.1:405738-420790 GCF_000732505.1 Cyprinodon variegatus
TAAACAGGAACACTTTGGGGAATCTCGTCTCTGCATCTGTTTCAGACTGGAAGATCTTTAGTGGTGTCCTTACGCCTGCTTTTCCTGTTTTATTGAATAATCGGCTTCCTGATGTGAATGAGTGTTGAAATGTTTTCAAACTGAACAACAATCTTAAAATATATATTCATGTTTATCCTGGTGTGCATTGCTACAACATCTGTTGACATTGTTTCATTAAAAGCCTTTTTTGCAGATGCTGTGTCTTTAAAACATTTATCTGCAAAATTTGGCTGAAGTTGACTTAAGAAACATTTAGAGTGAGATTACTGCTTGTTTTTCAGGCATGATAAACCAACCAAAATGAGGTCATTTCACAGATATGTGATTGGCAATGAAGATAAGGAATGGAAGAAAAGTGTGCACCACAAATGAGGCATTTTTAAGCAGGTCAGGCAATGTGTCTTCTGCAGAAAAAATGTCTTCCTCTGTTCCCCATTATGACCATTTACATGTAAAGAAAGTAGAACATGGGTGAACGTTTGTTACATATGCAGATTTGCAATGGGTATGTGACGAGTGCATTCAAACAGATGAGGAATATCATATTTCTTATCCATCCAGCCGTCTTCCACCGCTTATTCTTCAGCGTCATGGTAGGGCTAGTACCTTTCTCAAGCAGTCTATGTGCAAAAGGCAGGATGGACCCTGGAAAGGTTGCCAAAGGTTGCCAACAGACAGACATACAACCATGCACACAAAGACTCACCCTGAAGAGCAATTAAGAGACATTTATTAAGCTAACAGTCATGCCTGTGGAACATCAGAGGAGGCTGGAGTACCTGGAGACAACCAATATATGTATGGGGAGAAAATGCATGAATGAAAAAGACCTTAGGCTGGTAATCAAACCCAGGACTTTTTTCTGCATGGTAACACTGCTACAAACCGCAACACCATGCAGCCCTACCATACCTTATAATGGATCTTTTAGCCTAGAAAAGAGACAATTGGGCTGGGTTTTTTTTTTTTTTTTTTTTTTTTTTGGGCCACAACAAAAAATTGTGGATTTTGCCACTATCTAAAGCACTCCACAACAAAATAATGCAAGAATAACAATGAATGATGATGCATTGCATGCAAAAGACCCTCTTGATTATCATTTTAAAAGTCATAGCTACAGCATTTTCATTAAAATGATTTTTTCAAAAGTAATACATGCACATAAAGTCTAAATTGATTCAGTATAAAATTATAATTTTTACTTTAAAAAATAATTCTATAAATAACTATTTAATTAATCTTGACAAGTCAGAAATATATAAATATTTACTTCTTAAAATGATTCTACACGGATAGAATGAAGTCAAATGAAACAGAGCTAAGGCGTTACCAGATCCCAGCAGCTGTAAGTTCTCAGGTGTAAGATAAAACAAGTTTTGAACGTTGGAGCGATTTAAAGAAACTTTGTAGCAGAGGTCGCCACTTGTCTTCTGGACAGGTTAGTTAAATGTTTGTTGATGATAACCAAAGGTTAGCATTAACATTAGTGGACCAGACAACTGGCTGGTGAACAGTGCACCATACTGGTAAGGAGGAGTTAAACTTGAAGTTACCACCTTTAGCTTTCCAGTGAATATCTAAGGATATATGGCAAGCTTATGGGTCATGTTATTAATTGCTTTTGGTAAGATATTTGTTTTGTATTTTTGTATCTTTTTAGTAAGGTCTCATTTCTGACTAGAAAAAACAGAGTTTATGATACCACCACGCTACCATCAACTTTTAAAGATTATTTTACAAAGTTAGGGGCCAATTGGTCAAATCAAACATATTACATCTTTTTGTATATATTCTCCTTCATGTGTGTTTTTTCTTTTCTTTTCTTTTCATTCTGTTTTATGATGGTAACTGAATCCAACCCACAAGGGACTGTTAGATCAAACTGAATTCAGTTCTTTAAATTTGTTAATTCATAAATAATGTCTTCTTAAAATTACCAGCTAACCTCCATAGTAGAATGACACATCATTACATCCTGTTTCTTACCAGTTGTATAAGGTGTTGTCACACTCCGGTTTCTATCCGGGTGCAGGCCAGGTTTTCTCTCTCTCTCTCTCCTCAGCAGGGATGGACGGGCAGGTGCACTACATCTGAGCTGATCACCTCTCTTCTTAAGGAGCTGGAACCAGCAGGAGGGCGTCAGTTCGTTTACGCCACTGCGTTGGTACAGACCTAACCCAAACCTAGTCCTTGTGATTCTAAAACCTCTTGTCTAAATCCAGTTCTGAACCTTTTCCTGCAGAACCCTTGTCTCTGACCCCTGGACCCAGCATGAAACCATAGACCTTGGACCCCCTGCCTGAAAACAACCAGGAACCCGAGAGGGATCTCGGGTTATCCACCTCTCAGCCCTCCTACCTGCACTCACCTGCCTGTCCACCCTCGAACCTCCAACCAGGGAGAGAGTACTGGTCAGCACTCGGACAACCGGGGACACTCCTCCCAAGATCGGACCACAGCCTCTCTACAGTGAGTGTCAGCCCACCATAATCCTCCAGCAACTGTTTCCTCACATTCACCAGTCTCATCTTCTCTGCAGAAGCCCAGAAGAACCTGACCAGACCATACAGCTTCCAGTTCACGTCCACTATCTTGTTTTTTTCAATAAACCCCTTAAACCTTCTCCTGCCTCTGTAGTTGCTCTCGTCCAGAGTCACCTTCAATTATGACAGGTGTATAAATGAAGCTAAAATTCATACTTACCATCATTTCTAAATTATGCCAACAAGGTATTCTTTGGCGTCTGCTAGTCTTCCTTCATCGTTTCAACTGCTTTGAAACCACCTGAACACGGCACCAAATCTCTGTTTGTTTTCTTTACTAACATCTGCTGCTTGTTCTATACATTGCAACTCCATCCATTTTCTGTCACGCTTATCCCAAGCGGGGTCACAAAGGGTGCTGGTGTCTATCTGCAGCTGTTTACAGGAAAGAGGCAGCGTCCACCCTGGACAGGTTGCCAGTCCATCGCAGGGCAACACAGATAGAAACAACCATTCACGCACACACTCACACCTAAGGAGAATTAAGAGAAGCCAAATTACCTAACAGTTATGTTTTCGGACTGTGAGAGGAAGCTGGAGTACCCAGAGGGAGAACATGCAAACTCCTACATTCCAACTCATACAGATTAAATAGTTCTTGTCATATTTAGAAATATATAGTTTGTGCAACGGTGAAGCGTGTGACCGATGGGGAGGTTGGTCTAGTCCTTAATGCAGCCATTTATCTCAACCCCATTTCCATGCCAGCTTGCTTTTATATAAAAACTAATTGTACTTAAAAAAAAAATGAAGCACATATACTTACTAAATTAAATCAAAATCACAAAAATTATTTATGTTGCTTTTAATGAGTGCAAAAAACAAGAAAGAAAATAAACAAAGGAAAAAACATGAAGAACAGGGAATTGTTTATTGGGTATTAAGCCCTAAATCAAGAGTTTCTGTGTGTCCTTGTCAGTCTCTGCATTTTAATGTGTGTACAAGCTATGATCTACAGCCTGTGAATGTTCCACATTAATGCGAGAGATGAAAAATGAGGGGAAAAAGCTGTAACTGAAGTCTAGAAAACTGTTCCCTCCTCTCCCTTTTTTTTTCTCCAACACTTTGTTTTTTACAGGCTGCCATTTCCACTAGATTAGTGCCCAGGGTTTTAATTGCAGTTTATGAAGCTCATTTATTGGCCCAAGAGTTTGAAAGTTTGTGTAATGTGGCATCCAGCGAGGCAGGCAAGATTCCAAGCCACCCTGTGGTTTTGCATTTCTATTTTTTTTCTCCCTGACTGTTGTTTTCTCTTCTCCCCCTTCTTTCTTTTTTTAACTCCAGAATGTTTCTGGGCTCACCCGTACAGGCTGCTGTTTTTATAGAGAATTAGCACTTCTCTACCAAGCGCTGGCTGTGTGGCTCCGCACTGGAAGTGTTGCCTTTAAATCAGCCGCCCCCTTTAAAACCACAGAGGCACGTGCCAAGAACCCAACATTTAGCACACAGAAGCAAACATTTCTCACGGCTTCGACCAAAGCAGTTAGTTGTAGGACTAATAAACTCAACGAGTTTGCATGGTTGACCCATGATCTTCTCTAAATATCTTTTTCGTATCCCTTTTTTTCTTCCTGTACGTCGTTCCCTCTGTAGCATTGCAGCAGTACCCTGGAGGCTAATTAAGCCTTAATTACATTTGTTGGAATTGATTTGTGATTTAGTCTTTGTCTCTGTTGTTCCAGCACATTGGCCCCCGTAGAAATGTCATTAATACGCCATTATTTTCACGGGCGGTCTAATTAAAGGGACATACTCCCAGGGTTTCATCTGATGAGACACAAGGAAGGGAAGCATGTTAGCAACTGGCACCCCGAGGATCCAAAATGGAAGACCTGGTGGGAAGGGGATGTAAAACAGTTGCATGTATAAGTAGAGAAATTCTGCATACAGAGTGGTTGGCAAGTGTGGAGCCACATAAAAGTCCCAGTGCATGACATGACAAGACAAATTTTGCCGGTTAGTTTGAACCCAAAAGTAAACATTCAAGAGAAGAGGAGGCAAAGAAGGAATCTTGAATCCTGCACAGCAAATACCCTTAAAATAACATCTTGCTTAGATTTAGAAAGCAACGGAGGCTGAAGACTGGTTATGCTTGGTGCAGGCATGATGTCTTCAGTGTCTCATTTCCATTTTCATTTCGTTTTTTATGTAAATTGCAAATGGCATGTACTATACTAAACTTATGCTGCTATTGGCCTAGCCTGCTGGAGGACATAAGGACATTATTCTGCTTCATTCTATATCTATAGTCTCCTATGTCGCAGTATTTGCTGGTTCTGCCCCTACACTTATGTTTCTCTCTGATTTTTTTCATCAAAGTTGCTTCATCTGGTCTGGTTCTGTTTGACTGTGACATCATCCTGGAAGGTAAATATCAGCAGGTCTGCTGCAATCAACACCGTCAATTACAGGCGATAGAGTTGGGCCTGTTTTTTAGTGCTTATTCCTGTTTCTCTCCTACACATAGCTATGGGCTCAGCTTTGCTGTGACTAACTAAATCTGCTCTCTTTCACTCTTTATGCCATGAATACTGACTCATAGTTCTTCTTAGCTGTTTGTTTTCTAGACAGAGCCACCTATTGAGCTAGTTTACTGCACCGTCTCTACCATGAAGGTTCTCATGCATCAGTTCTTCTCTGTTGCTTTTCTATGTCTGTTTCGGTTTCCTTCAATCCCCAGTTGGCCTCAGCAGACGGCTGCTCACACTGAGATTGGTGCTGCTGGAGGTTTCTTCCTGCTAAAAGTGAGTTTTTCCTCTCCACTGTGTCTGCATGCATGCTGCTTGCCAGGGATAGCTACAGAGTCAACGACACAATTCCATCAAATATCTTCCGTCACTACAAGCTCATCCCGGATAAATGTATTCATCAATGCCAATCATTGGATGCAATTAGCTGGATTTCCTTAGATATAACAACTTTAACCGATCTGAAAAATGAATGAAATGGAAAAAATCAATATTTTTTTCCTCATTCATAATTTTACATATGATTTTTGGGGCCCAGTCTTCAATGCATATATAGTTTTTTCTTGATTCATTTACATGATTAAAAAATAGGCCATGATAACAAATGTTGCACTTTCATTTAAAAAAAAGAACCTCAACAAATTGAACAAAACATATTTAATACATACATATTTAATAAGATCTCAAGTCATGACTGCTAAAAGCTCAAATCAATCAGTTAATACATGCAGGTATCGGTTGATATTGATACCAGGAAAAAACTTTAATGTCAGACCAAAATATTGACCGACACTGTATCGGTCTATCTGCTGAACACTGTAAACACAGTGTCCTCTTTTACAAGAATAAAACAAAAAACTATTTAAAACCAATAATCACAAAGTCATATTGTTTCATATCATTCTACATCTGTGCCACAGACAATCTTCTCAGCAGGAGCTCCATAAAAAAACAACAGAAAAATCTAGTTTAGCCACATCTTCTGAGGCATGATCCCAAATAAAGGGGAACTGCCTCAAAGTATGAGAAGAATGCTTTGGTCAAAAAGCAACAAAAGTTGGTTTGGAAATTGTTTGTAATTCTTTAATAAAGGCGATGTTCCCTAGAGTTTAAGGGAAAATAGAAAAACAGGACCTCTGCTATGCATCCACATGTGGAAGGTCAAAGATTAGGTTTTTCATACGGTTTTTAATATACTGTTAAGCTCTACTCTATCCCTCTATTTACCCTTCCACTTTATTAGCTCAATGACCTGCAGTTGGAGTTACTGACGGCCTACCTGACAGTCTTCCCCTGCCCTCAGTGTCGGTGCAATTCTATCTGTTGCCTCCATGTACCCTTTCTGTCTGTTATGATTGTGTACAACGGGACTCAGGCCAACTTGTTGGCTGGCAGGCTGACGGGCGTGTTGGACAACTGCTTCACAGTTGGCTGGCCCAGTAAGAAGGGAGTCGTATGAGAGGGTGAGAGAGAATGAGAAACTAAAGAAGGAGGGAGGGAACATCAGAGGTGGAGACAGAGCTGGAGAAGGGGGAATGGGGTCACTTGAGTTTGTTGTTTATAGGATATCAGGCTTTCTCTCCACCCAGTTTAGTAGTCTGACTGCTCTCCTGCCTCCTATTGCTTCCAAACAGCCATCTTTAGGAGCCTTGCTCCAGTAAAAAACCTCCAGCAGCAGTGAACAGGAGCATGTTTTCAGTTAAACCTGAATCACCTTATTTATTCGACAGCAACTTTCACAAGAATATTATGTCTTTGAAGATGATCCTAAATGACTTTAGTGAAAAAGTCTTGCCTCTTTAGCGAGGAGTTATCCCTGTGAAGTTTCTTTAATCATCACACAGAAGGTGTTCTTCTTTGTTTTTCTGTCTAAACCCGCTGCGATTGCTGAGTCATCTGGAAAAATCAGCACTCTAGCATTCTTTATTCTTGGGCAATGCAGCATAAGAGAACTTCCATTTTTAGCTTCATGGCAAATTACATTAAGCCACGGTTCAGTGGGTGCTAATGCTTTGAAAGTAACAAAAATTGACGGAAAGGGATAAAAGTTTTTGCTATGTTGCTAAGGCCTTTCTCCCAGCAAGGCCTCATTTTCAGCTCTGTTTCTGCTACCGGCGCTGGAAAGGAAGGGTTAAACCTGTCTGCGGCCCACATCTGGGAGTAATTTGAAACATTCCACAAGTCTTACCACATGTTTTCAGATGGACTAAATCCTGCGAAAGGCTCGCCTGTCAAAGAGTTGAGAAAAATCATCCCTTTTTTTTCCTTCAGGAGGAGGGGAAAAAATGAGTACGAGAAAATTAAAAGTAAATAACAGGTTTTATGTTCTTGCAGGTGAGTCCAGAGAGCCAATGTAGGTGGGTGGGTGTGCAGGGTTGTTTCTGTCACAAGGAGAGAAACGACCCCTGACTCCCTCCCCTTGCATGTTGATGGTATGTTACATTTCAAGTGTAAACTGTTTCTTAACAGCAAGTAAAATAATAATGCTTTGAGATTCAGCTAACTGTTTCCATGCATCTGATACCATCTCGTCTGAGCTCTTATTTTTCCCTCACATTCATTCTTTATTCTTCCCAGTCTGGCAGCATAAAGTGAGCCAATGTGAAAGTCATGTAGCCTTTCAGCACGCCTGTCCTGCATCACAAATCCAGGTGCAGAAGCTAGCTTTTCTGGTCTTATTTAAAAAGATGTTGGTTTGGGCTTTTTTTTCTTGACCTTGTAAGTAAAAATCAGTCTAAATGTGATTATGATTTATCCAGAATGCTTGTTTTTCACAGGTCAAGGCTGGTACCCTTGCAGCAAATTCTGTCTGCTGGAATTCCAATAACTAAAGAGTTAAAAGGCGGAAAGGATACTGAATGACTCCAGAGGGTGAAACACCTTTAATAGAATAAACCTTACCAAAGATTTAGAGTGCAATTTTCTTCAGGCTGATAAATAATTGAATAAGAGATCATATTTCTCCAGTGTTAGTTTCTCTGCACTGACTCCCAGTTTCTGTTATTTACTTATTTTTTATTTTTTTTTTGTACCCGTAAGGCTCTTAGTGATCAAACTCCACCAAACCTTCCCAGATATAATTGTCCCAGAGAACTATGTCTCAGATAGCAGGTTGTCTGGGCTTCCCTGGAGTTTCTAAATGTAGAATAGGAAGTAAATATTTGGGTTATCTGGTTCCATCTCACAGATTCTGATTAAGGCACACAGGCTTTTTTAAATGACTTAAAACTTTGCTTTCTTGATAAAGCTTAAAGCAGCTGTTTTAAACTATCCTAACTATCTGTTTAAATAAACCTATCACCTTTGCTTACTCTCCTACCTTCTACTACTCTCCAATTTAGCTTCAGTTCTCGCTGTTTCACCATCTGTTTATATATAATTGGTGTTCTTGATTGTCTCTGTAGCTCCCCTCGTATTGATCATACATGCATTTGACCCTTTCTTGTGTTAAACCCAGTTTCTGTCCTAGACACAACAATTCAGGGAGTTATTGCTGCAGCTAACTGTTAAGTGGCTAGTTTGTACAACTAGCTTTAAGCTTATATGTTTAGCTGTGTTTCTGTCATAGATAAAGCCCACATGAGAGCTACTGCATTTCAGTAACTTTTTAGGCTTTAGTTTGTGTCTGTTTACAAGTTCTTCGATTTAAATGTATATATTTTTTTCTATTTTTTCTCGCTGAGTTGGGTTCTGCAGGAGGTTTCTGGAGAATTCCTGTTCGCTGTTCCCTGACGCAGGCTGCAAAAAAAAAAAAATTGACTCTATGAACAATTGTTTTAAGTAATAAAATAAACTTAGTAATTTATAGTTTGTTTATCAGCTATAGAAAGAAACCTCCAGCCTGGTTCTGCTGGAGGTTTCTTCCTGTTAAAAGGAAGTTTTTCCTCTCCACTGTCGCTACAAGCATGCTTAGTGTGAGGGATTGCTTCGAGTCAATGAGTCGATGCAATCAACTGATTTTCCTTAGATAGAAAACTTTGAACCAATTTGACTGGATGATCTGGTTGATTTGCCAAATAAAAAAAAGAGAGAGTCACACACATACAGTACCTTTTAAAATGCATGTTTCCACAACTTTATAAAGGGACATTTTTAATTTCTAAACATTTTACACCTTTATTATGGCACATTTCTTTTATTATTTAGAGAACGTTCAAAAACAAACATTAGATTATAGGGTAGTGGCAGCTAAAGATCAGAAGTACTTTAATAAGCCCAGAGGGAAATAATTACTTTTGTTACACGCTCCAGATACAGTTTTATATATATATATATATATTTACACAGCAAACCACACAAGATAATAAAGATATAAATATATACACATATAACTCTTCTGTATATATATATATATATATATATATATATATATATATATATATATATATATATATATATATATATATATATGTAGTTCCCAATAACTGTCAAAAACTGATTGATGTTCTGAGGATTATGCTTGAAAGCTGAAAACAAACTAAATATAATCCCAGAAAGAAAGAAATTTTTTGAATATTTTAGCCAAACGTCAAAAGTAAATCACAACAGATATATGAGAGCGCAAAAACACAGCTGGTGGGGAAAGAGATCGTCCCAATCTCAAAGATTTGGGCAGCTTGTAAATATTGACAAATTGAAATATAAGATTTATGTTTTCATCTGAATATTAAAGTATATTTAATTTTAACAGCCTGTAAAAAGCTGAATAGATAATAATCCTTCAACTTTTCTGTTATTTTTGTTCTTAATTGGCAGTTTGCGAACAACCAATAGGTGCATTTGTTTCCAGTGTGAAATGGGGTTTGGACAGGGACAACGCTCCTTTTAAACAATAGAGTCAGTTTGAGATAACGCATTTAAACTTCAGTCACATGCTCAGTTTTTGCTGAGCTCTACCTTAAAATTCCTTCATATCTGTATCTCTGGCAGCTCATTAAATATGTTCTAGTTTCATCTCCTCTATAGTAAACATATTATATATATTATATATTACACATTTATGATATGTCTCTATTACAAATTATCATAAATTTTTTTCCTTTCTTCTGTTGATTCTAAAAGTATTTTTTTCTATCTTCTTCCCATCATTTTGTTGTCTTTGCCACCATCTCCTCTCTTTTTAAGGTCAACTGAATTAAATTTTTATTCCCACTAAAGTGTTTTTGATGGCCTTCTTACCACTTTTGTCTGCTATTTTATTTCCTAAAAAATATATTTATTTCCTATAAAAGTTGATATTATCTTTTTAATTCAGAACAATATTTATATATATCAGTTAAGATGTTTTTTTTTTTTCTTTTTAATAATGATTATTAATGAACTGGAACCCGGATCAATTATTAATCTTACTGGTTGATTATTACTCTAAACTATGGAATAATGTAAGTTACTCCAGTCTGATCTGCTTCATTCTTTGATATACATATTTTTTCACATTCACAACATTTTTCAATATATTTTAAGACTGTCTGAATGGAGGAGATTGGGCTTTATATCTTGGGGGATAATCAATGGTATTTCAAATGAAACATTTTTTAGTTTGCATTTGTTTGTAAATTGTCTATAATTTTGTTTCCTCTTCATTTTTTTGTAAACATTATTGTGCTAAATTCTATATTTAAGTGAAGCAGCTGTTTTATCCTCACTGGTTTCTTCTAGATAGATCCATCAGTGTTGAGACAGTCTGTCATCCATTGTTCAATGATGTGTGGTTGGTTTTAGTTTTGACAAGTAATAATGGCAGCTTTATTATGGTCTTATTTTTTTAACGTCTGTAACAAGAAGCCTCAGAGAAACTTGACCACACAGTGTTATATGTAAAAGATTTATTGCCAGTTGGTGATAATGAACTGGAATTGTAAGCAAGCAGGCTAGGTGCACACGGCTAGCAGGCCTGAGATGGCAGATAACAACTAAACAGACTGGTGATGGGTTTAAACTGCAAAACAGTGTTTTGCAATTTATTCATTAGCTATAAAACAAACAGTTTGTGTGCAGATTCGCTGCTAATAGAGCTACTTTATGAGGATAACTCAGACATGCATAAATCAAAGATAATACCACACTGGGCATTATTTTGATCAAGGAAAACCAGTATTACCGGTACATAGTTAAACACTTAAAATAGTTTAATATTTTTTTATATGGGCACTTCAAACCTACCCCTAAACCAACCCCACCGAGCGAAAATTGGTTGAGAAGATATTGAAAAGATGACAGGAGTTATGTCCAAACACCATATTAATATATAATAATTTTCAGAAGAGGTTGCGAACCCACTTTTCAACATCTTTTTAACATGTATTATTGGACCAAAGTGGGACAAAATCAGACCCACCTAACACAGCCACATTTGCAACATCTATGGACTAAATCTAAGACTATGATGGACCATCCAGGTTTAAGCCGGGCATACACTGTATGGTTTTTTCATTGTTGCACGCAGCTACAGCTCAGACTGTATGACAAAACCGCAGGGTTTAAAAGTTCCCAGCTCACGATGTTTGTTCTCAAAATGTGCAACCCGATGCTCTGATGCGATCTACCTGCTCACACTGTACGTCTAAAAACCATGTCGGACTCAGCTCTGCGGTGAGATGGCGCTACTCTGCCTTGTTTATCCGGAAGCCAAACGAATAGAGAGGAATATGAGGCTCACAAGAGAGAAACGCCCTGCCTTGGCAATTTGTGCTGAAAGCCCTAAATGGAAAAGGAGACGACGTATTTGGACAAAGACATGGCTGAGCAAACAAGGTTACTACGGTCTGTCAATTTAAAAATAAGAACTCCATTTCACTCGCAACCCCCCCATGCTTCTGTGTTTACATCTGAGAGGAAGAATAAGAAGAATCCTTGTTTGCCAACTTAGCGATTTGATGCCTGGTGTTATTTAATTTAGGCTGCAAATAATCTATTATTGTGTTTCCTTTAGTAATGCTCTGAATAGCTTATTATAAAAATGAAAACATTTAACAGTCTGTTGAGACTTTTGGATGTTTTGATAATATTGATGAATTAACAAGACAAAAAGGTGTCATTGTGGCTTCCAGCAGGTCAGCAGCAACACAGACCAATGATCTCCAGATTTTCTGAATATTTCTTTAACACCGTTTTCACAGACCATTGGCCGAAACAAAGAATCCCCAAAGCAGCATCACACCCTCTGGGAAACATGGTTTCGGCCTCTTGATTATTGGTCATTTGTCTTCAAACAGAAAAGGGATTTTCATGGCAGCGGATGAAGTTATTACCAGGTCCAAATGCTCGTTCAGTTTTGACCCAAACATGTCAGGTGTCGCCTGGACGTTTGGGATCAAGCATTTTAAAAAGGGTGATCCACTGCAAACACAGGCTGGACTGGCTCATCTCGACACCAGGCCCTTAGCTCTCAGGTTTCCCCAATGTATTGTACACTGTAATTACCCACAGACATTTAGGAAGCTGCAAATGTTTCCGCCGGGCGAGAGTGACACCCTACACAGTTGGGGGCCCTCTTAGGCTCTAACACCCTGTCTATTTCTTTGTAATCCAGGACAAGACATGTGGTATGTGGGCCCTTGCTGGGGGTTAAAAGCATTATCAGGCTGGCTAATGTTACCACACTTTGGAAATAGCCATAGACTTTCACACGGGACGGTAAATAGGCAACCAGCATTTAAAGGCTGAAACTGAGCACCTGATGAAGGGCCGCACTAGGAGCCTTGTAAAGAGAAACCCGAGAGCATCGCTGCGGCATCGACCATAAGCATCAGCGAGGATTATTTATCTCATGCTGTTCTTCATCTCATTAGGTAATACTCTAAGCAGTAAGTAAGTAAAGAGTTTTCATTAAGCAGCTTCCACAAAGCATCCCCTCAGCGCCGTATAGAGAGAAAAATAAAACGATTATAATCAAAGGCTAAAGAAGTGTCTCCATAAGAAAATACACAAAAAAGGCCTGTTCAAAGAAAGGTTTAAACTAACTTTGATGAAAATTCACAACGAGTAGAAAGACTGTCCCCCAGCTTTGAAGTCGTGGACTGAAAGGCTCAGTTTTCCTAAATCTGAGGAGTAGCCGAAAAAAGCGGCTAAAAATGTCCAACAAGTCAGATTCTCAAAGCAAACCGAAAAGTTAAGAGTATTCTATAGTATGCACTGTACATTTTACAGCCCATATTCATGCTGCAGAGCATAGGTAAGCTACACTGAACTGCAGAGCCATTAAATCACTTTAGATCAAACCTGGCTACCAGCAAATGATGCAGCTGGGCTAAGGATACCCAGGAGGCCTTCCAGGCGCACCCAGAGACATGACATGGAAACACAATGCTTCACTCTTTACATCCCTGCAATACAGCTGAGTGCATGAACACATGCTGCACACATGCATGGCAGTCCACCTGTCAGAGGGCAGCGAAATAAAACAGCTCCATCTCGTCAGCCCTTCAGTTATGACAGCAGCTACTTCCACCACTGCATTCTTGTAAGTATTTGAAGGCTTCAGTCCGTGGCTGCTTGCAAGCTTGTGTGTCCTGTGTCACAACCAGTTTCCTCAGAGTCGCATTCCTCACCCGTGTGGCGATGTGTGACAACTGACAGGGTTTAGTGTCACTCATGGCTTTTCTACAGGAAAGCCTTAAAGCTGGCAAGGGAAACAAAGACGATACTCACTGTGCATGCTCACAAAAAAAAACATCATGGAGACAAGTTATTTCATGAGCTTCCTTTGGGTTTTTAGAATGTTACTGGGATTTGTTTGTGGGGTGCATCTAAAATAAAGGAAGTAGACAGGTGATAGAGCCAATATGACAAAATCCTACTGATGCCTAGCGAGGGCCGGACTAAAGGATGAAGCAGTGATCATTGGAGGGCAGGAACAGGCCTTCAGCACCAAAGCCTCTCAGGACAATCCGGCATCTCACAGCAGGCTGTACAGTAGTAGCCATTCAAAATGTCCACACTTTCCTTTTTTAAACATCAATCTTTGTTCTAAAATATTCTTTCTGTCATGATTTGTGGACATTAAGGTCTAAAGAGAAGCACCTTCTCCCTGTAATTCAGTAAACGGGGGAGTCAACATGCAAGAGGGGGTCACTCCAGTGGCTGGGAGTTGGCTGCCATTCGGTTGGGAAGGGCCATTTTGAACGGCTGCTACTGTAAGATACTGGCAGGAAAGGAATACATGGAACATCTTATCTAAGTGGCCGGTATAGTGTACAGAATTACCTGTGCAGATTACAAACTGGAGACCCCCTGGTCAAAAAGGGAGCCACCCCCAAAGGTAGTGGAGAATCAGAAGGACTTCTAGATACAAACAGACTAAATGGTTGTGATCAACCAACTGGACACTGAGATTATCAATAAGTAGCGGAGAACAGCTGGAGTGAGTGATGTGACCGTCCCAAATGATGGAAAGATCTGCTGGTGAATATTCCCAGTCATCCAGGTCATAATCATTCCAAAAAAAGAAAATGAAAAACAATCCACTGGACTTTGTTTCAAAGTTTGAAGACGTTATGCTTCTCATCCAGGAAGGTTTTTCAATTCAAAATGTCAGGAATATCGTGGAGTCCGAGGAGATGGGCTACTTTATAAAACCTCGAACTGAATGGTAGCGCCGGCTACCATTCATTCATCCTGTCCGCTGATCTCGCTGTCTGGGGGACAGTGATTGGCCTACATATTATGAATGCTGGCATACCATAAAGAACAAATTATGAACAGTTTAGTTTGCGCTTTTAACTTGTAGCCCATAGCAAAACATTACTTGGATATAACCTAACGGAATATCTTCAGAACGGCTCCAAATGACACAAAACTAATATGAGTGAGTAGAACATGATGGAATAACGGAAAATCAAGGGGCCAATGTAAAAAAAACAGTGTTCCCCTTTAACACGTGTGATGCTAATCAGTGGACAGGCCTTGATTTAAAGGTATAGTGGAGGATTTTTGAGAAAGACCCGCCTTCTCCACTTACAAAACAAAATTGCACATGCACAACCCTGTACCCGGTCCTGA
>NW_015150775.1:422236-424298 GCF_000732505.1 Cyprinodon variegatus
CACTTATTTTAATGATCCACCCAGAAAAAGAAAACCCTCCACCACACCTTTGACATGCCCCTTTGGTCAAATCATTTTCGGTCTTTTCAAGGGTGTCCATAATTTCTTTTTCAGTCTGTTTCATAAAATTATTCTATGAAGCATGTTTGGAAAAACAATGTCTGACATCCAAAATGATTGAGATGAAAATCCAAACTTGCTGTTTTCATGGCATAGTGCTTATGAGGAACAAAGCTCTCACAGCTTGAAACATGTTTTATATTTCATGTAGACCTGTCAGTCCTCTTTAAGATCTTAAGCACTGAGTACATAAACTCTAAAGAATACACACATACACATATATGATTTATAAAACCACCTTGCTATGTAAAAGTTACAGTCACTTTGGATTTGGCACAACAATATGCAAGTAAAAGCTAATATGTGCAAAACATATTCCACTTTAAATACATGGTTTGAGGGACATAGAACTTCTAGAATAAAAGTAGCTTTTAATTTTTCCAACTGCATGATTTAGCGGCATTGTTTTGCTGCCAGGGCCGCCTCTCTGCATGGGATGGAGAGGAGTACTGGTCTGAGTCGCACAGGGGCTTAGAACAGACTGTAAATGCGGTTACTGTAGAGCCCTTAATGGTCTTCACAGCGGGGTAGGATAGCCTTGTCACGCAATGTAGAAGAGCCCTGACCTCTTTGGCCAAGTTTTAATGCAAAGATATACAATTGAAGAAAAATGTCAAAAACTCTACAGCTAATATTTTATATTTCCCTAAAGCATCTGGTTTTATAGAAAATCGAAATGTAAATATTTTCTATATGTGCTGTCATGCAGAGATATATGTTATTATACACACAATGATAATGCTTCAATGGTTTTATTTGGGGAGATTTATTGGCAAATGTTTTGCAATATTTTTCCAACATGGCTGATTTTAAAAGAACCAACGGAGACCAGATGGGACTAGAATTATTCCACTTTAATGAAGAAATACACCAAATTAATTAATTTCTTATGATGAGATAAAAAAAATACACAAAAATATAACTGAGTAGTCCTTGGATTTTTTTTTTTTTTTACCGTTTTATTTTATTATTAAAGTGATGCCTTTTCATGAATGATTTAAAAGAAAACGAAATGTTTAATATGTTAAGATTGGTCCATAAAAGATTCTGCACTGATGGGAATAATAGGTTTAGAGGGAGGATACATTTTGCCACATTATTTTAGCTCCATGATAGAGCTGAGAAATTGCTTCTTCTTAGTGTTGTATTGCTCAGATCCAAGCAGAACAAAAAAAGAAAAAAAAACTTGTCTATCTGGAAGCCAAATGAGTAGAAGAGGAATATGAAGCTCACTAGAGTGAAATGTGCTGCCATGGCAATTTGTGCAATTTTGTGCTGAAAGCCCTAAAAAGAAAACGTGATGTAATATTTGGACAAAGACATGGCTGAGCAAACGAGGCTACTACGATCTGTCAATTTTACAGAAAGAACTCCATTTTACTCATTGCATCCCCGCCATGCTTCTGGGTTTTCATCAGAGGAAGAAGAAGAAGAATCCTTGTTTGTGCATTGAGCGATTTGTCCACCACCACCTCACGACGGCCGACTGAACTTCAAACATTCAACCTTACCATTCCTGATGGGGAGGTGGTCGTTAGAGGCTGATCGCCTCTCGTTACCCCCTGTATACTACACCACCCACAATCAGGCGAAAAGTCAGCCCGATCGAAAAATTCTCGCACGACTGGAAAATCGGTCCGAAAAGTGTACACCTGGCTTAAAAAAATAGCTTTAGCATTAAAGGTCTGGGCAAACAGCATGGAAAAACAGTGGGCGATCAATAGGACGTCACCTACTGGTAGAGGGAAGATAAACATGTAGGTGTCTCATTTAGGAATGATCTTTAATTATGACATCACCCTTCAGATATTTTAAGGTAAGATCAGAGTTTTTCTTTACTACAAATGGCTCTCAAAATAATAAATAATTAACTACTGTCGTGGTCAGGGGGGGATTTACCATTAGGTAATACTAAGCCTAGGCCAAGGGCCCCTTAAAATTC
>NW_015150775.1:425256-427282 GCF_000732505.1 Cyprinodon variegatus
TTTAAAAATAAAAAAAGATGAGTTTTAAGTTATTAAAAGTATTGTGTCGCTTTCCCTGCAGCCTTTCACTGAGTTGGCAGCTGTGCGCAGCGCAGCGCACATCTGGAGAGGAGCGGGACCTCCACGTCTCCGCTGCGCTCCTTATAGAGAAGGAGGCGGGGATTCCGCGCACAGAACGTGACTGCCACAGTTGTCTTTGCGGAGATCCGTGCCAAACTTGCTCCTGCTCTTTCAAAGCGCCTCGTCTGCCTTTTTCTTTTTTCCGACCCACGGTTTGTCCTCGGGGTTTATTTCACGCAGCGCTCGTGGGAGCCGCTTTCTGGACATTTGAGAGTCGGCAGAAAACTTTGGGTGGGGAGTTAAAAGAGAGAAAAAAAGGGGGGAGAAAGAAAACTACCACCCGGCAGAGAGATACCAACGGCAGCGCGGCTCTACTTCCACCAGCGACAGCTAGAAGAGGAGTGGGAGGAGCCAACAGGTACCAGCGCACACTGTCACTGTCAACATCTGAGCCAGGTGTTCTTTCAACGGGAAATCCTTTCTTTTTTTTACCCTGGAGGGGTCTATGTGCGTCATTTCTGCATAACCTGAGCGGATGTGACATTATATTCTTTTATTATTATTTCTATTCTGAAATGCTCCATATCATCCGGCTGCAGCAGCAGAAAGAAACAACCGTTTAATGTTAAAGCGCTCCTGTTAGTGTAGATGATGCATAGTGTTTTTATAAACATGTTTCTGCTGGTAGATACAGCTGGGATGCACCGCTGAATGTTTACTGACTTATTTGAGGCGATAAAGCTCCTGCTTGGCTCAGACATAAAGAGTTAGAAACCTGTAATGCGCTGCAGGATCGAGCTTAGATAGCAGATTTATTCCCATCCCCACATTTAACAGGCTTCTCCTCTGTTACACGGAGGATTATTAGACCAATTACACCCTGGAGTAATAACTTATTGCTCTTAGGTGCAAATGAATGGGAAGTGAATTTATTCCTGTTGATAACTAAAAGTATTTGAAATGATGATCATGATTTATGGACAGGATGGGAATCCAATGTTCTGTTTTATCAATTCAAACTGTAAAAACAACAAACACAAGTTTACTTATAAAGTTTCTGACAACATGTCAGGATGTTTGTTTCTTCTATTAACTGAATACTTGGCAGGGATGATTTTGCAAGAATGGCTGCATCAATGCAACGTGGCTGAAAGGCTGTAAATGTTGCTCTAATCCAACATTAAGCTCATCTTTAGCTTCCTTATGTCAGGGGAAGGACAATCATGGTGACCCAATGGTCATCAACATACTTCTGACAGCCATAAGGACCAATCAGATGAGGCATCTAATTGGTCCTTATCCAGGGTTTTGATAGATCCTGGTTCATGTCCAACTCTTGGGCTGCAACTAATGATTCTTTTTCAAATCAATGAATCTGTCGATTATCGGATAGCCACATATTCTTTAGTGAAGACTTATTGCTAAATTAAACCAGGTGAAACGAAATATTCCACTTGAGGAGTTCTTTATCTTAAATGCAAAATATTTACATATGCATTGGTATAAGTGTGTCACTCTAAAGGGATATTTTAGTCTCTCCATTTAACAATAAATCGTTTACTATATTAATTGACGATTCTTTCAAAAACCGATTAACCCCCAATTTATCCGATTGTTTCAGCCCTATCCAACGCCTTTACCTTGTAATCCTTATAATCCTTAAGGCCTGCTGTCCTGGACCCCAGTTAATTCACATGGATGGCTAAAGTAGCGCTTTAGCATCTGCGGGGGCTTGTTGATTCATCCATTAGATTCAGTTTTGTTGGATGAGGAAAACATCTCCATGTATGATACCCCAGGATTTTGGAAAATCCTGCTCTAGATTCTGCAAAACGATGTAGTCATGTTAAAGGTTCCCTACCTGTACGAAATAGTCACTAAAAAAATAATGCAACCATTTTTGGCATTAACGTAATAATTTTTAGTTACTTTAACACAAATGTTTTATGTCCCACCCTGCTAACTT
>NW_015150775.1:427888-434747 GCF_000732505.1 Cyprinodon variegatus
TTTGTGCAAAATTAAATGGATTAATGCAAATCTGACGTGTTGCGCATGCGTATTGACTATGGGAAGCTAGCAAGCTTTAGCCTCCTCTGCAGTGAACAGCAGCGTTCATATTGCACTTGTACCAGAACTCGGGTCCTATCCCTCATGGCATCTGATTCTGTTAGCGCTTATTCACACTTTATCTTTGACTTTTCCTCTTTCTTTTAGCACCTCTGCTGGGTGTTACTTCATTGTTTACCCATTGCACACACATGCCGCATCGTACCTCCGCTTAGGTGGTCTTTTTATGGTAAATAGTCAAATGAAGTAAAACCAAGGTGTAAAACAAAGAAAGGAAATATGATAAACCAACAGGGTGCCATCATTTAATTGAAGAGCCTTTTTTTGCAGAAATTCATAAAGTAAAAAAAACATGACTCCGCAACTTTAAAGGAGGGCTAAGGGTCACAAATCAACTCAGCATAGGAAAGAAACTTCACACTTAGCAACACAAGAAAGATGATGTGGTAGTGCATGTACTGTGGTGACTCTCTGCCCCCCAACAGAGGAAAAAAAGGAATAAAAGTCTCTGGTTACCCTTGTTGCTTCTCTACCTTTTAGCCCACTTTTCATTTTACTACATCTTGCATGATTATTTTTGTAAACGACCTTCAGCGAAAAGCCAGACTTTTGAGCAATGTCCTTTTCTTCTTATGGAGGATATCCAGTCTCACACAAGGCCATGCAATCACTATATTTCCTTAATCATTTGAATTACCTGTTATGTTCTCTCCTCACAAATAAAATATGCCAGAATATGAACTGGAAGTGATCATTATAAAACCCCACAGTATTAAACATTATATTAATCTCCATGTAATGAGTCCACATCAGGCTTTTAGCTAGCAATGCGTACGGATGTACATTCTACACATTTTTCTAAAAATATTCAAAATTGTTTTTTAACAACTTAATTTTCCCCTGGAAAAGGCGGGATATTTAATGTCCGTATGCACAACTTGATTATTTTGTAAGGTTTTTAGTTCTTTGAGACAATACTGTCTGAGGAATGGAGGAACAACAACAACTAATGTAAATGATAACTGCAGAACGGGGCATAATCGGTATTAAATCCCTTGCAAATGTCGAACAGATTGTGCATTTTTTTCCTTGTTCTTCCAAATAATTTGAGTGTTTATTTCCAAAAGATTGATAAATGGATATTTTGGGGGGATAACTGGTATAGTTGCCCTTTGGTGCAACACACCTGCTTGTGCAACACATCAGCTGACATTAACAAAATGTTCTAAGATACATGAAAATGTGACAGTTAAGGTTTAGAATTAGTTTCAGAGTCAGCTGTATTCTTTACAGAGTACGGTAGACACATAGAAATAAAAGCTGTCCCGGCTGCACTTTCTCTTCTGTTGGTTTGAATATAATCTGGCCTAGTAATTAGGGCATAGAGCTTGGAATCCAGAGGTTCTGAGTTGGAGCCCCACTCCCACAGACTGCCACTCTGGGTCTCTGAGCAAAGACCCATAACTCCACACCGCTCCCCAGGTGCCCCCACGATGGCAGCCCACTGCTCCCTAAGGGAATGGGTCAAATACAGAGGTACATTTCTCCAATGTGAGATCAAAAAAGTTCAATTATTATTATAATTAAAATGAGTTCCTGGAACATTTGCTCATTTCAGCAATACGGTAAATGTTAAAAACTATTTACATTTGCAACTTCATCTGCTTAGTCTAAAAATGGGCTTAAATGTTCCACATTTTTCACCTTTGAACTGAATGGTTGTTTGAAAACCAGGCAATTTTTGGTCATCTTATAGGACCAGAGCAGTATTGCCACCTCTGTTTGTGAGCACATACCTACCTCAGCTATTTATATGCATAAAATAAACAGACATTTCATCAAAACCAGCATTGATTATCATAGTTTGCACAAACCTGCAACTTGAAGGTGTACTCATCACGGGTAAAGGGTGGTACACCTTTATGTGACCACAAATCTGAGTGACTGAAGGAAAAACATAGAAAAATGTCAACTGTAAGAGATTGTATCTGTAGCCATACATCTATAAATGCCACAAATGAACCTGACAGGGGCGGATATCACCTCTTTGATTTGGTGCTGTCCCAGCAGACACCCTGAGATCTATAGAGTTCTTTTAATTAAACGTAGGACTCTTGCATCGGAGATACCCTGAAGCATTCAAACCCAGCAGAGTTATATGCTGTAAACCACAGATTAAGGCTCATTGCTCTGTTTCTATAAAGAAAAAAAGTGGCACCAGCAGGTTTTCGCTCTTATGCCTTTACTTTATTATTCTCTGCAAACTGATTCTAGTTCATTAACTTATTTGTGGTTTTAAGGGGCAGTAGTTGTGGTGTATTTTTAATTTTTTTGCATGGAGGGGGGGGGGGGGGGTGTAAGTATAGCAGTAGGTGAAAGACACTCAACCTTTCTTCTGACAACCTGTGACATTCAGAGCTTGATGCATTAGTGGAAGAGTCACTCTGTGGCAAATCTGGTGTAGATGAGGGTTTTCCCACCCTGTCACCTACTCCCCCAGTGTGATTCACAGTTTGGTGTTGTGCCCTCTGCCTAATTGGGAAAAGGGTTAACACTCGATACATTTACCCATGAAAAATGTCACATGCAATGACATTTTTTTTTTCACCCTTTGAAACTTGGGTAAAGAAAAGGTTACATGCTGCTATCTAGCTTTGCTTTGATAGAGGACTTCATGTCTATTTGGAGTTCTGAGATTTGAAGTTACTATAAAACTGTGAAATTTTAGAATCCTTATCTAAGAACTAAAAGGCAAACAGTAGGGGGCAATTAAAGCTTTTTAAAGTGTTGATCACATTTATTAGCACTGTGGCTGTGTGTAAAAGTCAGGTATGCAGAGAAATGCGCAATTTACGCTAAATTTCCAGCAGAAATAACAATAACCTATAAAAGGTACAGAGGACGATCTTTTATTTCCGTGTGCATCATCTCAAGAAGTGGTCCTCCTAATTGTCAATCATTCTGGTGATATGTTAATGTAAGGCCTTCCTACGTTATCGTGCCGTTAGCTATCTTTTTCTGCCAGTGTGCACTTTCAGGCGTATATCTGTGGTGAGCTACGGTTTCACACAGTCATCGAAGCTCACCTTTCTCGCCGCGGTTCTTTGAAAATGGCCAAGCGTTGTTAGAGAAAAAGTGTCTACGAAGTGCATGAGAAGAAAAGAAAGGCTTCAGAAGAGGCAGATATATCGCCGAATGCTTTGCATGGAGAGCTCTCCTCGCAAGGCATCATGGGATTTGCTGTCACAGTGACCCGCTGTCGCCATGGGCTGTGGCTACCTGACAGTAGGGACTAATAACCAAGATGGCGCAGGCACCACCCAGTGGAGGAGGATTAAAGTGACCGACAGGGAACAAAAAACAGGGATTATCCGTCCGAACAGTCAGTAAACTGAGTGTGGTATGAAATCCACTATATGCGCTTGGATAGAACTTATTTAAATGTAGTACAGTAAGAATCCAGAAGAGGGCGATACTGTTCATTCCGAGGGTAGACTCTGCTAAAGGCATTCTTAAATAGAAACCGTCCAAATGGAGTCCGGTGCTGTATATTTTACACCGGGTAATGGCAACAAAGATACAAAATGTACTTAATGTGGTTGTGTGCACTTTAGGACATAAATAGCACCCATTAAGGCTTGCCGCATCGGTTAGCAGCGTGTTTTTTAAACAAAAATGACCGATGTGTGAGGTGGACGAGGTTGCGTCTTAGGCAAAGTGTTTGCAACATGACAGACTTAGGGCTGAAAAAATTATATGATTAATCATGATTAATCGATTATTGATATAATCGTCAGCTAATTTAGTAATCGTTAAATGGAGTGTAGTGGCTCTAAAATGTGTCTTTATCTGACAGAGCGACCCTCCGTGAGCAGCAATTATATATAAAAATTGTAAAACAAAATGTAAACATTTTGCATTGCATCCAGAACTCCTCAAGTTGAAATGTTTTTATTTCACCTGATCATAAAAAGTCTGTTTTAAGGAAACTTTGGCTATCCGATTATTAATAGATTAATTAAAAAAATAATATACAGATTAATTGATTTGCAAAATAATAGTTAGTTCCAGTCCTAGATAGATATAAAACATGAAGCCAATAACTGACGTTAATCGTGAGGCCTTTCTTCATGGATGCTAGTTTTAGCATTATCTCTGAGTGCAACTATTAGCACCCATCTAGAAGCACGGCTAAAAGCACGACTTGTCACTCCTACTGCAGATTGCCTTAAAATCAAAAAGCTGCAACACAGTTACCGTCCACTTTCTTTAAAGAGAAAAGTCTGACAGTAGATGCAGAACAAAATTACAGCCAGATGAAGCGTGTAGAAAAACAGGTCCTGGAAGAACGAGTGGTCATGACAGGTATAAAAGAACTGGCATGATACCATGCTGCTGCAGGGCGGCGCCCACATCTGGATAGGGGGCACTGCAGTAAAGACAATTATTGTTATTTTAGGCTGCAAGAAAACAACAAATATTGCCTAACAGATTAATACTCCTTTGTACCAAAGCCAATATTTCATCACGTGGCTAAAGGGGAAAGTTACAAGTTTAATTTGCTCTCCCCTGCTTTGGTTTGCCAGCCAGTTTCCAGGTCCACCAATGCTAACGCTAATGCCAACCATAGTTGATACTAACTGATCTGTCCAGAAGGAAAGTTAAAACCTGTTTAGTTTTGCGTCTTGAAGTCGTATAACCTGCCCATGTCATTTACACTGCTCTATTTGCACTCCTTGTAAGATGCTATTTTACTTTTTATATTTTATATCCATATTTTTATCTTAAGTGTTTATATTAGTCTATTTTATTGAATGCCTTATACCCACAGTGTTTTAGATATTTTTATAATTTTATTTACCTATTCCATATTATATGTTTCATGTTGCACGATTGTACCACAAAAAATTCCTAGTTTGTGAACTCCTTCACGAACAATGGCAATAAACCTGATTCTGATTCTGTAAACAAAATCTTGACCGATGTTCAGCCTAGTTTTCCTCCGGTTTCCATTCTGTATTTTTTGCTTGAAGCGGAGAAGAAGCCATTTCTCAACACTATTATGGGACTATTGGGATCTGGCAACGCCAGAGCTCTGCGTCATGTGACTTTAACCTAATATTATTATTGTTTTCGTAACCAGGCGTGAATATTTCTATATTTTGGACCCTTTTTTTTATCAGACACTGATTTACATACTGTATATTTTCTCTCAGTAAGATTAATACTTTCATTCCAGATCTTTTGTGATGTAATATTTATAAAATGAACAGTGTTGATCAAATTAGTTGCATCTCTGACCTTTAATAGAAGCATGATATAAGACATTAAACTTATTTTCTGGTAGCATATTGCTAGTATTTTGTTGAAACAGAGGCATCTACTCTGCCTTCATTAATCGTGGTAGCAGATGAAAGTGGAGCAGGCTGGAGTTCTCAGATGACGCAGTTTCATACCGTCATCGTGCCCTCTGCCCTCCACTTGGTGTTGTAAAGTGTGAGAAACACGCTTGTCAGTAATTCAGCTCTCTCTGACGCTCTCTTGAGTTTGCTTTGTGGCAAGTTGCCGTTCTCATCACCGCTGGGACCTGAGGAGTTATCACACTTCTGCTTCATCATTTGACTTACTTTAGACTTAATTCTGAGTGGCCGATTGGGTTTTCTCTTAGACTTAGACAACTTTTATAGACATTTTTTATACACAGAATGTGTACAAAACAAAAGTCCAGCTTTCATGACATCTCCATTCCTTAAAGTGCAGCAGTGATCAGATGTAAACATTGTGGGAAAAAAAAATTTATAAAAAAACATGGTGCAAAAAAACCGCATTGATCAGGATTAATATACAGTATATGGTGCAAATATGCAGTATTTTTGGTTTGGTGTTATCAGTGTGATGCAGAGTCTGTGACATGATCTAGAACAGAGGTCTTCAACAGGGGGTCCGCGACCCCTAGGGGGTCCGCAGAGGTACTGCATGGGGGTCGCAAAGTTTTGGTTAATTACCGGTAGACTTATATTCCCTCCTGCAATTTTTTCCACTAATTGAAATTTCTTTAAATCCACATTAGCATGACTCCAACATAAATGAAGGCAGAAGATGTCTTTCAGTCATCAATGCAGATCTGCGTTTCTGAGTAAAAATAAGTCAAATATCTGACAAAAGAGTGGAAATTAGAAGATTATATAAAAAATGTTTTGTTATTGTTGTTCCAATAAGTTTAATAGTAAGAACAGAAACATAGACTCTAGATTCTTTTAGTTCTTCAAAAAGTCAGAGAAAGAATATCAAGATTTGACGCATAAAATATCTAAAAACATGACTTATATTTTTTAGATAGTCTTCAACATAAATGACAAATGAACCAGAGAATAGAGGTCAAACAGGTATAGGATGGCTGTAACCTAAACCTTTTTTTTTTATATATATATATATATATTCCCCCTGCAATTTTTTCCACTAATTGAAATATCTTCAAATTCACATTAAGATGAATTCAACACACAGTAATAAACAAATAAATGGAGGCAGAAGATGTCTTTCAGTCATCAATGCTCACATTCAGCGACACACAGGAGCTCTTTCAAACTGGACACCGTTTCATTCACAACACCTGTCCCATCAACCAAGAATCAGAAATACTTTAATAATCCCAGGGAGAAATTAGTTCCATTACATTACTCCATCTGTAATAGAGTGACTATAGAACCAGATTAATATAACACAATTTCATACAATATACACTCACCGGCCACTTTATTAGGTACACCTGTCCAACTGCTCGTTAACACTTAATTTC
>NW_015150775.1:435472-450425 GCF_000732505.1 Cyprinodon variegatus
GTCCAACCCGTTACTAGCATGGGGTACCTAATAAAGTGGCCGGTGAGTGTATATAATTAGGGGGTCCCCGCTCCATCTCGCCATCAGTTTGGGGGTCCTTAGCCTGGAAAACGTTGAAGACCCCTGATCTAGAGTTTTCTCAACATTCAGCTGTCTGATGGCGGTGGGGAAGAAGCTGTTTCGGAATCTGCTGGACCTGCATCGAATACTGCTAAGCTTCTTCCCAGAGGGCAGCAGGGAGAACAGTCCATGGTGGGGGGGTGAGGGGTCAATGATGTTACAGCTCTGGACACGCAGCACTGGGATGAACTTTCTAGAAATATGTAAAAATGTCTTAAATTAAGTGTAGTTACCCTTGATTTTAATAGGTAAATGAGGTAATTCACCAATGGAATTAGTATTTCTACTCTTAAAATAAGACAATTAGATATTATGCACTTGAAATAAGACAATGCAATTGTGTTTTCTTATTTTTTAATCTGAAATGTCTTGTTCCATTTGCACAATGTCTCTTTTATCTCATCAATTCAAGAACAAATGCACTTATTTTAAGAAAAAAAGGCTTATCTAGATTTAGATTTTTTGCAGTGGTGACGATGGGTGGGAGCAGGTGGGGTCTCCTTCCCTCCTGTTTGCCCTGTTTGCATTTGATCGCTGCTGCAGTTAAAGAAAATTTAAGCGAAAATTCGATTTGTGTACACTCTGTATACAAAATGACATTAAAAATGGCCTAAGTCATCCTCTTCCTGGATGTGTTACGTCATCTAAAGGTCCCCGTAGATTTAGCAGATTTTAGTAATGTCTTGCGTCATACAGTAGAGGCAGGCAGGGAAAACTCAGAGCAGCATTTAGCTAGCTTAAGTTGAAATGATCCAGAGTGTGTCAGGTGGTTTGGTCTGTAGCGGTCTGTTGCCACAGCAGCCTGCCGCCCGTTGTTGATGAGCCAGGCTGACTCACAAAGCTGCGGCGGCGGTGCTGTGCAAACTCATCAGCAGTGACTGATGAGACAAGCTCCTCACAGTGGCAGCGCACCCCGGAGATGCCACCCAGTGCTTACTTAACGGTAAACACCTCTGCACCGTCCCACCCACGCTCTGTCACACTTTGACTGCTTGGAGCACTGTTTTTAGACTAGGAAGTGCTCATAGTGAAAATCTGTGCACACTGAATGTGAGCTCCTGGCTGAAGAAGGGAAGAAGAAAAAAAGTTGGGTTGGGTTGAGTTTTTCAGAATCTGTTTCAGTCTCAGTTGTGCAGGGTTACATCTGGGGGGAGCGAACGGCTCGTCAGCAGAAAATACCTCTGCATGGAGGAACCTCTGCTTTGACTTATGGAGTCCAGTGGAATGAGGCCATGTAGCTTTGGTCCAATAAAACCAGCCTTGACCCAAATTAAAGAGGCCCAGAGTCTGTCAGAATAAGTAGAAATAAATTGGAATATTACAGCGGTTTTACTGTGGTGCCCAGTGACGTAGTCTGTGCCTTAGGGAGCGGGGCGAGTGTGGGAAAAGCGGGAGAGGAGAAGGGCGGGAGCCGATACCAGGAGAGAGCAGCCCGAGTCAACTGGGATTGTTTCATGTTTTTATACAGAGGGGGAAGGGATCAACTGGGATGTTGAAGCTGCGCTTAATATTAGCCGTTAGTTGTTAGAACGGAACCAGAATGCTGAATCTTCTTCTTTATCTGCCTGGTTTGACCTGTTTTGTAGCTGAAGGAGTTAAAATTTCCTACAGCTTCCCTTTTATCCCTCCTTATGGCTTTGATGGTATTAAACAATCTTCACATGTCAGGGGTGTACAGCTCCCAGCGT
The DNA here is from genome assembly GCF_000732505.1 of Cyprinodon variegatus. Classification (NCBI taxonomy): domain Eukaryota; kingdom Metazoa; phylum Chordata; class Actinopteri; order Cyprinodontiformes; family Cyprinodontidae; genus Cyprinodon; species Cyprinodon variegatus. The sequence goes on from NW_015150775.1 coordinate 437,281, forward strand.
TCGCCTGAAGAGCCCAGAGAACAATTAGGTCAGCCTTAAAGCGGCAGCGTACCTCGCTCACAGTCACCTCCGACCTCCGGAAACGCTCCCATGCCGTCGGCGTATCAAGCAGGCAGAACTTCTTTCTTGCTGTTGTACGCTCTGGTAGCACAGCGTCCCAGAACCGACCCGTTGTGTTATTTTAGAATCCTCACTTTGTTAAATTGCCTGAAGAATCAGGCCACATTTCTTCACGTTTTCGTCTAATGAGGTTGAGCTTAGAGACCCAATTAGCCTAATATCCAGGTTATTGATTGGAAATGTGTTGCCATGACACAGTCTTTGCAAAAATATTTACGCCCTTGCATTTCTTTAATCTGTGTTATTCAGCTTGATAAACCAACACAATGTAGTCCGCAGAGCAGAAATAAGACATATTTAGTTTAGTTAAATGGTTTAGTTGGTTTTACCCCCCCATGCTGCAGACCTTCAAACCATGTCTGGCTGCTTTGCACATCAAGAAATAAATATTTACCTTCTAAAAGCTCAAATGTCTTTAGAGGAACCCAACTCTATTTGTCTATAATTAAACTGTGCAATGGTAGTTAATGGCAGCTGTAAGGGCAGTGGATAACAAATAAAACAAAAATTAAATCTGTGGGTTTATTATTGATCTTTTGCCATTAATGATATATTCAGAATTTAAAAATGTTGTAATCCTTCATGATTTCGTCCACCTACTTTCAGTATCGGCTGATTTTAGCTTTAAAACCAAATATCTGACCTCGGCTGTTCTTGAAATATAATTAACTAATATAAAATGTGTCTTTTTTGTGACAAACAAGTGAAGAACATGGCTGCAGAATCAGGGTGATCAGCTCCACTACAGGAGACTTGCGAAAGTAAAAAGTTTAAAGTTACAGAAACAAAATGCCGAATTGCTATTTGCAATGACTGATCAGGATAGGAGGAAAACTACACACTATCGACCAACAGTCCATAATCAGCATAGTTCCTTTAAGCAGATTATTTTCACATCAGTCTAACCGATCCCAAACATGTCTTGTTGATGTTTTTGAGACAAAGTCAAAAGTCTCAATTTAAACAAAGAGAAAAATGCAGGTTCAGCTGCTGAATGCATTGATTAATTTAGCAAATATGAATTAGCTGAAGCCGATACCAAAAAAAAAAAAACCTAATATCAGCAAAAATATTGGCTGGAGGATGCGTCGGTCTGTCTCTCCTACATAGTGTTGATAATCAGGTCTAGGAAACATAACAGTGGTATCAGTTATAGGCCAGTTGAGTTGTCAAATATCGGCATATCTGATATCGGCCAAAATTGTGAACCCTATCAGCATCAACTCTGACCAAGTGAAGTGCAGATAAATTGACCTCTAAGGTGAAAAAATGTAGAAAGAAAAACTGCTGGGGGGTCTGAATACTTCCTAGGGTAGTGCCTCTGCAGATTCTCTTTTTTTGTTGGGGTAGAAGACCAACTGACAGTAAAAGATCAACCCTTTGTCTAACTGCTGAGTTGTACTTTCTCTGTTGTTAACTTTCTCACTGCCCGCTGTCCCACATTTGAGATTTAATTTGGGGTTGATTTGCATGCAAATGTTCTGGCTCATGTGCGCCCCTCATTTCCCGAGCCCTCTCATAATTTCATACTTTTTTCCACAAGTTTTGTACCTTGGCTTTCTCACAAAATAGCCTCTGCCCAGTTGGACAGTCCCCTGGTGTGACGGCTGACATTTCCAGTGAAAGAGCCTCATTGTTGGGCCTCTACCCCCCTCCTCCCTCCTCTCCATAAAACAATGGTATCAATTGCTTCCACTGAGTACATCCACAGCTCTGTGAGAGAGACAGGCTGGCTGGGCCCTTCAGCTAGTTTGCCAGCCGTCCGCCCTCTTTACTCTCAGCGGTCGTTCTTTCTCTGTGGCCCCTCATGCTATCGCTATCCCTTCGTTGTCAACCTGTAAATGCACAAATAATAGCTTGTGTATACATTCATTTTCCTTGTAGTGACAGCAGAGCAGACGGATGGGTTCGACACACCCCCAGCCCCTACCTTCGTAATGAATGGTCTTTATTCCATTTTTCCTTTCGCTTTTCCCAAGACACTGCCATTAACTGTGACAGATGATATGTTCCTTCTCTGAAACAGTGATCCTGAGCACACTGTCACTGGAAAATTGAATTCCTACAACCGCTCCTTTTCTTCTTTTTTCTCCCCTGCATTTTACATATTTTCTTCTAACCCTTGTTTCTCTCTCTCCGTCTGATCTGCTGTTGATATTACCCTTCCAGACGTACGGTTGAACGGCCACGTTTACCCTCTGCCGCCACAACCGCAAGAACGACATCAGGTGTCAATTATACCGATGTCTGACAAAGTGTCCCTGACGACACTTGGACTTCATGAGTCAAATGTTTCTGCAGCCAGTTAGGCTGCAGGGTCGGGATACCCTGGGGGTCATGAGACACCAATTGGGGGGTCGTAAGGGAGTTTTACAATCATTACACGTGGATCCATCATCTTAAAAAAAACAACGACTTTCGAATCAATTGACAAAATTTGGCCAAAATTGCACTAAATTGGATTTTTTCTTGAGTCGTTTTTTTTTTTTGACTTTTTCAACAAAAAGTAAATTCACTAAATAGGAGATGGAGACACATGTTGAATGAGTTCAGATGTAGCAGATATTTGCTGATCAGCTATTTCCGCTGCTGGTGTGCCGTTAGAATTGCACGTCTCTGCACGTCTCCTGACGGCTTGCAGCATCGGCAACACTACCGGACACGATGGAGTCAGTACAACTCAGCCGATTGCTGCACATTCAATAAAAACTCGCTCCATTACTGATCTACGGTCCCCACTAGCTGCTTATTAATGCTTAGTGTGACTTTGCATCTCCTGGTTGATTGGCTTAAAGGATGAAGACATGTCTCATTCTCATTCTTTTTTTTTCACGTTTTATTGGGTCAAAATTTACATCTGGATGGAAACATGGCCAGCATGATGTGATCCTTTAGGTGGTATATCATGAAGTACATAAAAATAAATGGGCATAAATAAGTATGTTTTGTTTATTTATCTGAAACATGATTTAAATTCTTAATATTCCTCTGAATTTTAATATCAACACTTGAAAAATCAAATACCCAATTAAATAAGTAAAAAAACAAACTAAAATGATAAATCATTTTGAAACACACTAAGTATCTTCCAAATTAATATAATTGTTTCACTTTTTAAACATAAATGAAAACAGGGTAAAGTAACTGAGTAGATATTTATTTTTAGAGGTCACCAGTTTGTTTCCTTGTGATCTTTGTGATCACAGGCTGAAATGTTTGGAAAGCCGAAAAACGAAGCCGAAAGCAGATATAGTGATTCTTCTAGACTTCGATAAATTAGCTCTCAGTTTCAGTTTTTTTCCGTTCATGTAAATAATGAATAATGGTGCACAGCGACCAGCAATGGATTCACACCATTCACATCATCTTGTGTTTAAGGGCAGCATTGTGGTGCAGTTTGTTACCCTGTTGTTGCCCAGCAACACAGCAATTGAAAGTATTTATACTTTTCTTAAAATAAGTTTATTTTCCCTTTTATTTGAGCTGCTAAGTGAGACAACTTGCCAATTATATGGAAATACCTTATTTTAAGGGTATAAAAACTCCTTCCATTTGCAAATGATCTATTTTTTTCTTTTCAAATTAAGTGCAAACAAACATTTTTTCTGAAGAACGTCGTGGGTTCCAATCTTTGTCTGCATGGAGTTTGCGTGTTATTCCCGTGCATCTCCTCAGGTACTCCTCATCCCACAGATCAAAAACATAACTTAGGTTGACCTGGTACACAAACACGAAACACATGAAATCAAAAAGGAAAGCTGTGTTTTCAGAAGTTCTTACAAACGAAAGAAATAAACAATCAACAACAATCTAGTTTAATATCTGGTGCCATGGGGTTTAAGGTCACTGAACCTTTACGCAGCAACATAAAAACCCAGGAACACAGCAGGCAGAGCAGAAAACAGATGTTTGGTATAAACAGATGTTTACAGCAGGTTTAAATAACACCTCAAGTTTAAACTTTGCTTGCCTGTCAAATAATAATTCCAGATTTTGATTTATCACAAGAAAACTCCAGTGTTTTATTATCATAACTCTGTCACAAGTGAAGAGCAACGAAATGAACTCTCTGCATTTAACCCATCCCCTTGGGGAGCAGTGAACTGCCATTGTGCGGCGCCCGGGGAGCAATGTGGTGGTTTTGCTCAGGGACCCAGAATGGAGGCTGTGGGAGTGGGGCTTAAACTCAGAATCCCCGGATTCCCAGCGCGATGCCCTAACCATGAGGCCGAATCCCCAAAGCAGGCATAATTGTGAAGGGTCTTGCCTAAGGACCCAAACTGACAGCCCCCCCCCCAGCTGGTATTCGAACCCTATCTGTTTACAGGACGGGTGGCTTACCACCTGAGCTAGCCAGCCGCTAATGACAGTGATGTCATGATGTTGCTGTTACTCTGGAGGAGCTGCTTAGATCTACATTTATTTTTATATCCTGTTTAGGACATATCAGGCGAATCAGAGGAAGAAGCCTGTTGCTAGGGCAGCTTTATGCTGAGAAAAGGATATCTGGAGATGTTTATCATCCCAGGGCTTCATTTGGAAGGAAAAAGACAGGCTGCAGAGATGGAATATAAACCTGTGCTTCTATGGATTGTTTCTATTGCTGTGAGTGGGAATGTGTTCAAGTTTATGTAACATTAAATACCTCAGATTTTAACAAGGTGCCTAATTTCTATTTCTAGTTCAATTAGCAGCTTGATGTTAAAACTAAAAGAAAATTATTGGTTTTCCAAAAGCTGGTTTTTAAGATGCATAAGACCCAAAGCAGCTTTCCTTGGTGGATTTGGACCGTCAACCCTCCAACCCACCCTTGTTCACTCACTGTTGTTCTTTAGTAGGACTCGGCAGTAAAAATAAGATTTTGGGTTTTTTATTTACCGTAACACTTTTAACACTTGTTTATAAAGTATTTCATAGTTTTTACAAATGTATTTTCTGCTACTTATCAACTTACCATCCAGGAAGTCGTGTGAGCGATAATCATGACACTGAACGGGAATTTGATGCTTTCTGATATTAAATTATTTCTAAGAAAAAGAAAGAAGTTAGTGTGGAGAAGGTGCGTCCTGGTTCATTACCTGGTTTGCAGAGATGTCCCGTCGATCAGTTAGAGCAGCAGATTTACAGCACTCAGCTTTAAATAGCAACAAGCGGGCAGGCAGACAGGAGTCCCATGGACGATGGGAATCAGGTGCTGGTCTTCTGTTTATATCTATAATCTGTGAGGTTGTTTTTTGCTCATCTGGGATCATTTTAATCTACAACTGCTGGTATTGGGGGAGTGGCGTCTTAGTGTTTAAGGCATCGTGCTTGGGTTTCAGAGGTTCTGAGTTCGAGCCCCACTCCAACAGACTGCCACTCTGGGTCCCTGAGCAAGACCTTTAAACCCCACACTGCTCCCTGGGCCCTGCACAGTGGCAGCCCACTGCTCCCCAAGGGGTTGGGGTAAATACAGAGAGTTCATTTTGCTGCTCTGTACTTCTAACAGTGTAACGACAATAAAAAAAAAACCTTATGAAAGCTCATGAGAGAAACAGGAGCTACGTTTATAACGACATTAGTAATCGGCCAATCGGACTCAAAATGGGGGCATAATGTGATCAGAGTTGCCATCTCTACTTACATTTACATGTTACACAGTATTTCTTTTTAAATGCAAATATTAACTTATGTAAATAAGTTTTTTGGTAAGAAAAACAAGCAAACAAAAAAAAAAAAAACTAAATAAAACAAAAACAAATTAAACAATGATGAGAAACAACCTCATAATTTAACAAAATACTGAATAAACCTATAATGAAGAGCTGACCTATGCCCTGCATTTAATCCAGTGACAGAATCAGTTGGGAGGGAAGTAATGAAAACGTTAAGGAAGCTTTAGATTTGAAAAACAATAAATGTAAATAAAAGTTATTGTTTTATTTTTGCTTTTTTAACACAGCAGTTATTTATGTTTTTAATTCTTGTTAAAGTCCCCTCAGCCTTCCAGTTCTGTGTTTATGCCTCTTTGTTTGTAGTCTTCTTTTTTTTTTTTCTAATCCAAATACATTTCGGATAGATCTGGAAATATTGTGCATGTAGACATACGGAGGTGGCAGCATCAACCTGAGGGAACAGAAAAGAAAGAAAAGATTTATAGTTAAGGCTGTCAACTGTTCCTATTAAAATGCTTTAAAATACATCATCAAACAACCTCTTTTCAAGCCAAAGGCTGAGGTAACAGTTATTAAGGATTGTTGTCTGATGTGATTCATCGCAGTGATGAGAACATTGCATTATAGAGATAAAGGTACTGAGCTAATACAGTGTCACTCTTGCTGTTTGTAGAACAAGCAGCAAATAGCTCACAGTGAGTAGCTCAGCCCATTGCATTATAACCCTCTGCCTTTGCTTGCGCCTGTCAGACGCAACTGATGAGCTGCTGCTGATTATTCTTTGTCTATGGGCTGCTGTGGCAGTGCAGGCAGCCCAAATTGCACCGAATCATCTTTGGGCTGCACCAGGGCAGGCTGCTGGATGACTGAAATCCAGTCTTTGCTGCAGGAGAAGTGACAGCAAATCCAGAAATGCCCCGAATGTGAAAAAGTTGTGCATTATTTAACGTTTTGAGTCTGGTTCCTGTAAAAGCCATTTAATGCACGTATACACTGTATGTGGAGAAGTCTGTCTGATAACTACCGAACCCCCTCAGCCTGCAGGTGAGAGATTACTGCCTGCGATTGTAAATTAGCTGCGTTGCGACACGATTGGTAATAGTGCATCATTTGACTGGGTTTGTACCTCGTTTTGCATCGATGTAATTTCCATCTTTCTTGGCTCCTGGTGTCGCAGTAATAATTCTGTTATATGGTGCACCAGTCAGCATATGGCTGCCACGTATGATCAACAGCCTCTGGAAGGAGGTAGCTGGAAATATGCAAATGCCTGCATGCTAATGGAATAGTAATGTAATGAAGTTTGTTGTCTATGGCCAATAACGAGCTCCTGTTATTGAATGTTGATGACTTATTCTAAGACAACCGATGTTGTTTCACCAGCTGCAGCTCTCTCTTTTTGTTCATCGTGGCACACAAACACGTTTTTGCACAAAAAAAGCAAGTGTGTACAAAAAAAAGCTCCCACCCCCACACAAATACTTGGATACATGAAGACTGTATTGGCTAAGGAGCATATTGATAAATACCTGACGTACGTACCCGCTGAAACGTTGAAAGTAAATTGGGCAGAACTGAGACAGATGCGGCGCAGTAAATTAAACAAGCGATCTTCTCTGTTGGGTGACAGCACAATGGTGATTAGGGTTTCATGTGAGCTGCACTACATTATTTATGGCTGTGCTGTGGGCCCCGTTGAATAGACCCACAGTCCATTGACTGGGCATATTATCGAAGACCAGCTCGCAGTGAGAGGCGGGGGTTAAAAATGGCTTTATTTCCTCTCGAGGAGGTCCATTTTCATCTAAATGAAGGTAGAAGCCCCAAGCGAGTTTCTTGCTGGCCCTGCATGTGTGAATTGTGTTGACCGTGTTCCACGGCACGTCTCAGCGCCCGTCTGTGTCGTGTCGATCCCTTCCATGAATACACAGCAGTCACACAGCAGCCAGCTGTCTTATTACTTCTGTTCCTGGTCCAAGTTTAAACTGAAGATTGACCATTTCGGATTATTTAAGGCAGATGCCAATCCTGATCATTGTTGCGTTGGTCTAGCCGATCACTGGTGTTTGCTGCCAATTTTTTGGGGGGCTGATTTGTTTTGGTTCATTTTTCTTTCTCTTCCTTCATTCCTTTGGTAAAAAAGATATAATCACAAAAAAGTCCACAAAAGTCTCAATTTCAGAAAAATAAACAGTTATCACTTGTTAAATTTTGCTTTGTCCAGCTACAACAAATTAAAAATATTGCCTTATTGCTATCATTGCTGCAAAGTAAATAAACCCTAAATCCTGTTAACAAATGAAACAAAACATTTAGAATAGATATCGAGTGGAGGGAACAGCAATGCAGGGCAGGGCTGCTAAAAGCACCAATTACTCAGATAAAGCATGCATATATCGGCTAATGACAGTAAAGGAATGCTAATAATAAAATAAAGATTTTTGGTCTGTCTCTGGTTTAAGGACTGGTGACTATTTTGAATGCAGTCTAGCAGGATAGTAACCAGACTCCGCCAGATGAATTTGCTCCGCATATCCATCTGGAAACCTTCCGTTGAAGTAATTTTGGGAAGGGGCGAAAATACTGGTTAGCTGATTGGCTAAGCATATGACGTACTAACAGAGCGATGATGAAAACACAACCACAAGATCAAACTCTTGCCGAAACCAGTCGAAAGAAGAGCAAAAACATATTTTCCTCTGAGAAAAGCCTCCAGAGCAGTGTTTTGCTCTTCTTTCAGTGAAGAAATACTCTGTAATTCCGATAAAACTTGCTCGATAGCCACGCTAACACTAGTTTCATTGGCTGAAGCCGCCATGTTCTTTAGACTGAACTGTCGCGCTTCTCGTTGCGTCACACCTCAACCCGCCTCAAAGCCAACGCTGATTGGACGTTCGTTTGGTGAACGGCTCCAAATTTTCTTTAACGGAGAGTCTCCAGACTGATTAGCGAGTGAAACCTTGAAAGCTCGCGAGATCAGGATGGTCTCACGAGGCTAGCAGGATAGTGTGTGTTTAAATGTATGCAAGGGATCTTAGACTTGAGTTTTTCTCCTTATTGAAATGCCGGCTGATTAAAGTTGCCCTAATGTTCAAATTCGGTTCAGTAATTTCTCCCTTCTTAGTTACCTTTGTCATATTATCTAATTCGCTATGACATAATTTCCCAACTTAATATGATTAGCAACTACTGAAATGACAAAGCCGAAAAACTTTTCATATGAGTGTTTAAGGTCATGAACCATAACCAAGGAAATGTACCAATCCAAAGTTATGATCTCTGATCTGGTTTTTGGTTCTTTTCAAGTTTTTACTTTGGTTTTTAAGTTAAACTTTGAATTATTCTGTGTTTTATTCACATTCTGTGTTTTCTAGTCATTTGTTTCATTTGCCTTGTGTCATTTAAGTTATTTCCTAGATATAATTAAGCACTGTTTTATTCCCTAGTTACCCTCTGTTCGCTCTCCCTCTCCTCTAGCTCCATTCTAGTTACTTCTGTCCACACCTGCTCCCTATTAGTTGGGCTGTTTGCCATATATACTTCACCTCTGCAGTTACTCTGTGCCCCCCTTTGGTCTGGTTCCAGTGTCTCCTGGTTAGTTATTTATGGATTTATTTTTTTGTTGCCACAACTAATTGTTAGATCTGCAACAAACCATCCTAGCCTGTGTCTGTGCATTGGGGTCCTTCACAAACCTCCCTCCTGCTGACATCCAATAACCAGAGATCAGAATTAAACCAAATCTCTGTTGATGGGCTGATGGAGAACTTCCACTAGTTTTGTCCCCAAATGCATAAATAAAGACAAACACTGTAAAGCTGTATTTTATGGAATGATATTATTCTGTTCTTTGACGCATACATGGAGACAATTTTATTTACTTTGCATATTCAGAACTATGTCTGTATATAACAATTGAATTTTCTCATGTGTTTTTTTAGTTTTGAAAATCAATGTATGACACTCAAAATCAGAGTGGAAAGATCAGAAAGTGCTGTTGTACCAAAAAGCCTGACTAGTGCATCTCTAGTGCAAAGTGTTTACAACAACGTGGCTGAGCCCACAGAAACTACAAAGTATTAATTAGAGAGGATAATATTTTCATTTGTGCAGTATTGCCTTACTCTGATTTTGACAAAAGGATTTGGATCCCACCTTATTGGGAAAATAGTAAGATTTTCCAGTTGTAGTGTTTGGGGCTTGTTCAGCTCCGCCGATTAAGGAGTTCATGATATAAAATGTCAGAAGTGCCAAACTGTTGAATTATTATTTTTACCACAACTAATGAATACGTTAAAAACGTGAAGCGGCTATATTGGATTTGCAGATCTGGGTTCTCCATTTGGAATTCTAAAATGTTTTAAAGCTATTTCTATGTTAATATCAGTTTAGATGCTTGTTTCCATTCATTAATTCTATCTAATAACACAATTTTTTTATTTTTCATTTGTTTCTCCAGGCAAGGTTTAATGCAACCACAAAAAAAATCTATTCATGAAATATTCCAGCAGAAGGCTTATATACTGTTATGCATTTACATCAAACTGTCCTATAATTCCTATAGTTGATGACTGTGCAATTTTAATTAGATAAAGACTTAGCTTGAATATTTCTGATTTTATTTAATGGTTGCTGCAATTTGAATAATAATATTGTCAGCATGAACATTTAGAAATAATATGTTAATTTAAAATTTATTTGCAAAGCCCCTATTCTTCTGGAAATGTCTGATCCCGAGAAGGAAAATAGTCTGGAGCACAAACTTTCCTTAAATGACCTGATTGAATATCTTATTTTGTAAGAATACCAGCTTAATATTGCTGTATTGTGACCGATTCTTAATAAGTTGGATAAATTTTAATTATGTAAAAGATTTAATTCAGTTGAAACCATGTAGAGGTGGATTGGCCTCAATCCTCATGTTGCTAAATACCCTACGATCAACCTACATAATTTAAAGCTCCCAGCAACAACAAAAAAAAGCCAGAGATGTTCAGTTTTTTTTTTTCAAATCTTAGGTTAAGCCTAAAGTCTTTATCACTAATTAAGAAAACTTCTAATACATTGAGTATTAGAAAAAATAATAAGAGAGGCTTTTATTTTGAAGAACTGCATGTGTCTTGCTAACTAAACATGTCAAATACTGAACGCATTTTCACTTCTTTGACTGTCATCTCCAGTTTTTATTGGAAACAATGAGTGTGATGTCACTATGATGGCCTGACAGTTCTTGACCTTTAAAGCTAGCGTTTATCTTCCAGAAAATCTTTGTTTATGCGAGTAAAATCAGACAAGATTCTGCCTTTCTCTTCTGCACAAAGGAAAATATGTCGTTTTACTAACAAATACTTAAAGAGAGTCCCAAATCCATATGGCACGAATAATAATTTAACAGATGGCATTAAATATTTTAGACCTGTTTTCATGATGAGTTCAATTAAAGTAGCTCTTAGTTTTTAATTGATCATAGAAGTATAAAGAGGTTAAGCATTTTATATGGGAAGTGCTTTGTGATGTTTATAAAGAATAAAAACTCATCCAAAGAATGAAAAATAAACTGCAAAGTGACCTTGGCCATTCGAGTTCCTTGTGTTGAATTTTTAGTTGACAGTAGAAATTCCTGAAGCCTACACAAGCTTCTTAGGTCAACAAACATTTTTTTTCCCGCCTCACTCAAGGACTCAAAGTCTGAGATGGTTCAATGATTACATTGTTAAGTTTTTTTTTTTCTGAAGCTTTGGTTTGTTGCAGGGCACTGATGCTGAACAGCAAAGCTTGTCGTTTTTCATAACAGATTTCCAGACAATAAAAGTGATTTCAGCTGCTGATTAGTCGCCAGATGACTATTGTAGCCAAAGCAATATAGTGACTACAGAGTGGATGTGGATTTAATGATCATGGAAGTAAAATATGAAAAACAATGTCATGTTTTTACAGGTTTTGGAGCTCTGCTCTTTTTCACACCCCTTAGCAGTTTTGTTACTTTTTAACTTCAGGTTTTCTACAAACAGAACAGGATTTCCTGCAACTAAGTGTTGAGTTTTCTTCCTATCTTCTCTGCTTTGAGATGATCGAATTTATTCAGTTTTGTTTCAGATTATCTTATGTTGGAACAAAGTAAAAACAGGTTTCATCAACATATAAAAGCGTTCTGTTTATTATCATCTTATAATGAATTGTGCTTATGATGGCTGTGATTAGTAGCGATCTGACCGGATTATACTGGTTTCTCCTACAGATGGGATTAGCAAGGGTAGAAATATTTCTTTCTAAACTTTCTGAAGTTAGTGACCATTCATTTTTGTTAAAAATTGGGAGAGAATTCAGCTTTAAACATGTTTTTTTTGTGTAGAAATTTAGAGAAAATTAAATTGTTTGTAAGCTAGAACTGTGCTCAATAATCTCTGTTCAGCTTTTAATGTTTAGAAAGAGAGGAATGCATACAACTTATTACATTTTCTGAACATGGCAGTGGTGGACAAAGTACTCAACAGTAGTACTACAGTAAAAGTATAGATACTCATACTCAACTACAAGTAAACGTTACGTGTTACTACTCAAGTTTAAATATAAAACTCCCTTTTGAAGTTTTAATAGATACAGTTCTCTAATATCAGTACATTTCTGTATAATTTTTAGAGTAATTTTAAAGAACCGTGTAACTTTCAGAGACGGCGTGATGTACTGATGCGTAGAACCACCTGCTACAGATTCTTCTGCACGACATTCCACAAATGTGAGAAACTGAGGGCAGATTATATTTGTAGTTTAAATAACTTCAGTATAAAAAATGCCACAAAAAATAAGGATGGCTATTTTGATTATTATTTCTCATTTAAAAACACCAAAAAGAAAGCAGAGTCTTGATTCTCCTCACACTTTCACTAAGAGGTTTAAGGTGGAATTTATTACCATTAAGAAACTGTAACTCTGCTTTGGGACTCATCCTACTGAACAACTTGGCCAAATGGCAACAACTTACGCCTTAATAAAATTATAAACCACAAAGAATGTCTGCGCCTCAGTTTCTCACATTTGTTGAATGTCGTGCAAATCTGTGAAACATTGAAGTCCAGATTCAGCCCTAATGGCTGCAAATCTAACATGTTGAAATTGCATTTCAAGAGAGAAAACAGCAGCGGTGGATTAAAAAGCTAAGCTGAGCCAAAAGGAGCAAAGAACTAGCAGCTTCCTAGAAATGAAGTGGAGGGAAAGCTGGTGATCTGATTAGCTATGTTACTTGTTCAACAGATGACATGACTCCATAAAATATATAATTTAATGTTGAATGCATTCTTCCAGCTTCTTTTTTTCCCCTGATTTCACCTTTTATTGCTTCACTGATGCTAAATCTGTGAGTCTTCTTCAGTC
>NW_015150775.1:450826-458563 GCF_000732505.1 Cyprinodon variegatus
CTGTCTCTGCACTCCAGACTTAATGAAATGAATGCAGAAGAACATCACCATCTGTCACGTGTAAAAAAAAAATATATATATATATATATATTTTATTTTTTCTGGATTTTTTTTTTCTTTCAGCTGCAAAGAGGTGATGCTACACTTTCTATATGCTATATTATATTGAAAAAACTTATTTAAATATTTTATGATTTATATATTTGTCTAGATGTCCAGCTGAAAAGGAACATTGATTTTCCTCTGCCAGTTTCTGTCTTTCCATTCAAATAGGAAGTAAATGATTCCCTGTATTGTTACAATAATGTTTCCTTTATTTCCTTTGAATATTTTAATATTTTATTTGCATTTTTTAGATGAAGTTCTGAACCATTGTGCCATTATTATTATAGTCTTGTTGGTTCCTCATGATTTAAAAAAATAATAATAATCGGCCTTCATGGGTGAAACGGTTATATCAGTGAGTCATTTAGTTGTTAATGAAGAGTTAAAATAACCGGTGAGCTTTTTCATATATTTCTCTCAATAAATTGTTCTTTAGATGTTGCACCAACCTCAGTTACACATCACCTTACATTCTACTGTAAAGATTGGGAATAAATAGTTACAGGGCTTTTAAAGTGAAGTATTTAAAAAGAATTGTGAAATATGCTGAAATTATGAAAAAAATCTGAAAATAAAGAATGTGTGCTTTTTCATTTTGAAAGAATTGTCAAATATTAGTCACCCCTGAAATGCTTTTATATGTATTATTTCTTCTTGAATGATCAAAATGGTGAAGCTAAAGGCTCAAAATCCAAAGTACAAACGTATACTTCACCCAATGTATATAATATTGGTCTATATCTAAAGATTAGAGCTTTTAAAATACATGCAAGGCATAAGAAAGCAATATGAGCCGTTCATTTGTTGTGTATGGGACTGAGGGTTGGGATGCAGTTCTAGTTATCACAAACCCTGAGTGTTGGTCCAATTTTCTGGGCTTAGTCATGAGATAACTGTTTTCTAGATTGATTGTTAAATTGAAGGTTGTTTTCATATTTTTCCAAGGTTTCTGCCTGTGACCCTAATAAAAAACAATGCAACCAACCAAGGACTGCTAAAATACATATAATTGTTCACTCTTTACCAATGTATACACAGAGAAAAAACATATACATAAATCCTTAAATAAGTTTCTCTTTTAATAAGGTTTAATAATTTAATTGTGAATCAAATTATTTAATGGCACATTTAATTAGTTAATTTGTGCATTTAGACAATTTAGCTATAGGAGGACACCGTTCTGTTTTTCCAGTCAGCCATTTTTAAGGCGTTGCCAAAACGCCTAAAGCCTCTATCACACCTTGACGATTTAGACCTAGTGTACGAAAAACCTGGCAAAAATGGTGGCATACGTTGGATAAGTTATGAGCACGCTGAAGCACGCTGGCACACTTTGACATACGGCAAGTATGTCCCGTCATATGCCAGCGTATGCTCATATGTTGGCCATAAGTCCCAGGTAAGTTATCTGATCGTTGACATACGTTGAGTGTAAGTTACTCACAAGTCGTGGCGTCTAGCTTATCCTAAACCTCTGAGTAACTTGTGCATAACTTCTGCGTAACTTATCAAGACGAGCGCTGAACGTGTTTCTAACTTCCAGCTACTGTATAATGGCGTATTGGCAGCGTTTTGGTATAAAGGGGGTTCACAGGAGGAAACCATCAGTTCTCCTCCAGACTTCATCCCCATCATAGGGTGAGCCAGAAGGTGAGGATGGATCCTCCTTGGGTTCACGCCCACCACCAACAAACTTCCTAGCAGACATGACGCTCAATCTGTTGCGACTGCAAACCTTCTTTCTTTTTTTCTTTTTCTTTTCTTTTCTTTTATTTAGGGCGGGCGGGTTAATACTGGGATCAGAGAAATCTTTTTATGCAGGCTGGACGCCTCAGGACACTGGCTTGTGCATCATTTCATGGACATTTCGCTGCCGTGTGTTATGCATAAGTTAGGCTGTCGTTGGACTCGTTATGAATACTCTATGTATATGCCAAAAATAAAAAAAATCCATAGAAAGTTCAGCGTATGCCAGCATTTTTGGAGATTCTGGGACGTCAGGCATACGCTGGCTAAATCAACAAGGTGTGACAGGTCCCTTAGATCTTTCCTTCTGGTTATCTTGACAGTCCAACTCTATTTGTTTAGGATAAATTGCCTGACAGATAATAAGCTGTGCCTAAGAAACTCAACCCAGTGTTTGTTCTTTGTGTGCTGGAGGTGTGGGATAAGACATGAGATGCAGAGTTGAGTAATCGGTTGGATTTTTTTTCCATCCCGTATATTAGATAATCTGCCCATGCACAAGTTATGAAATTCCAAACAAAAGGCCTGTGTTTATGTTTTCTGAAAATGATCTGTCATCCCCAATTGATACATGTACACTGCTCCAGCATTTCATAAGGGTTTTTTTTTTCCACAACAGCGTGCTTCCATGTGAGTTGGCTACCATCCTAGGATCCCACTCTGTTTTCTTCTTCTTCTTAGACCCAAATTATATCCAAGCTGCTGTGCTTCCTCAGCAAGACCTAAAACAGGATCGTCTTCCTAATGTGTTTTCTGGCCTTCAGTTGTTGATATCTTCTGCATGTCGGCCCATAGATTCACATCCTGGACAGTTTGTTTCGCTTGCAGCCACAATCTCTCTTTCTTCTATCCGTTGTCTGATCATTTGAGTTTCTCATGCAGGCATGAAAAACAGGGTTTTATATTGGCTTTGGCAGGTATTTAAAGCTCTAATCTGCTCCAGGTTGTGCTCATTAAATCGTCAGTATGATGTAATGTTTCACTGCTGCTACTGTGTGCCAGCATGGCATGTTTTTCCACTTAGAGATTCCACTACTTGTCTCTATGCCGTAAACACGGGGGCATCTGTTGGCTCCCTAGGAATTCAACAAGAAGATCCGGCTACATTTCTTGGGAGAGAGGCTGCCTTTCCCATTCATCAACTAACATAGGTATGATAAATGTTCCTGATCACCTTTTGACCTTATGGGGTCAAGCCTTTGCCCCATCAGCCTCCTCCTCCCTGCTGACTTCGGACCCTGTGGATAGCCTTTGCTCTGACACCATGTGATGCAGCTCTGCTCTTCCCTTGTTTAAATGTAAGCAGAGAAATCCCCCCCCGCCTGCCTTCCTGATTTATTTTCTCAAATTCATTCTGTAGCTTCAGGAACACTAATACATTGAGATACAGCGAGCTGGAACTGATATTCTTCTCTTCTTTTGTTCTCAGCTTTAGTTTTAGCATACATGATCGACTGCAATAACCCCACCGTGGGGATAAGCACAAAGAAGAAAACTGCGAGATTATCATGAAAAATAATCTTCTGCAAGACACAAATGTAGCTGAAGTATTGAGGACAGAGCCTTATACGCACACACACACACACACACTTAGAGTATCTACTTCTCATTTTGTTTCCCCCTGGCATTGTAAGGAATCAAAGAGGGGCTTTTGTTCTTCTGAAATTCCACCTGATAATATTGGTAACCAGCCAGCTCCCTGCCAGAGTTGGCTCGATTTAAAAGGCAAAAAAGAAGAAAAAAAAACCACTCCAGTCTGTTAGTGCCCAGGCTTACACACCCAGCACAGTGGCCCACTTCTCTATACAATCCCCTCCACCGAGAAACAGTTGTTGTGTTTAGAGGATGTTAAGTTCAAGAAGGTAACCCTCTAGAGTTGAAGAGTGCAGCTCAGGTAGCGGCATAATAATAGGACCAGCAGGGTGCCAGGTATTCTGGGTTCACAGATAGGCCCTTACTTTGCACTTAAAGAGATCCGCGAGAGACTGAATGAGCCATTTCTTACAGCTAAGCTGCATGAAGGGAGTTACTTTTATAATGAAAGAATACTGCTAAATCAGGGCTTGACAAATCTACTTTCTCCATGTCCGCTCGCTGAGGGCTGGAGGATTAGCCTCTAATTTTAGTGCCACTTATCTCGTTGGTTGCTTTTAGGAATTAGTTCCAAATAGCCTGAGCAGAAGAAGTGAGAAATATGAAGAGTTTTTGGGAGTTTGTTCGAGAGGGCAGTGAGGGTTCGTCTATTGTCTGGAAAGCATAGCTGCTCAGAGGAGATAGACTAAAACCTGTTAGTTTTTTTTTCTTGCAATAAACATAGAAGTTTAAATAAATAAAAGTGAAATCTTATTTTTGTAACATCTTTTGAGGATGTCAACAAGGACTTTAAAAACTATTTAAAACACAGAAACAAAAAATTAAAGATTTTTTTTAAAGTCTTGGAGCCATTACCTTGAAAAGTTACCTGGAGGATATGCTTAATTAAAAAAGATTACTACATTATTTTAAATAGGATGAAATAAAGATGAATATGCTCTTAATTTTGAAAGGTTCCTCAAATATTAATAGCTCTTATGAACTAGTATTTAACAAAGTTTGTTAAATGATAAGGAAACCACAAAGATTACACTTTGTACAATTGGTGATGAAGAAGAAATATGCTGCCTGATTATAGGCATTTTTTTTATTTTATCATCATATAAAAAGAGTTTTAGCTTTTTTCCATTTAGCTGGATGCAGCTGTTTTAGAGCCACATTTTAATTTGTGACTCATGCATACTGAGTTCAGAAAGACTTTACAACTCAGAAGGTCATAAAGAGCAGAATAAATGAATATCATCAGCATATGGATGATTTAAATTATTTCTATGGCATTTTAGGACGTTCCCCAAAGGATACAAATACAACAACAACCAGACGCAAAGCTGATCTGAACACACGAGTTTCATGAGTTTGGCTTTTTTTTAGTCCATTTTTGTGCTGATTAGACATCATTATCAGAGCTCTTAGTTGCATCACATGTTCCTCCTGAAAGAAAAACAATTTCAATGCACAATAGAACAATAAATATATATATTTTTTTATTTAATCCTTCATTTAGAATAATTTACAAGAAATACCTGATTACAAAACAATAACAGAAGTATAAAAACAGTAATGATGCAATACACAGCAAAACAAAGCAATTCAAAACACATCTATTATTGAAATCATTAAAAATAATGTGTCTATAAATGTGTTTTCTAAAATAAACCTGCATACATACAGTACGAAGATGAAGTTTGTATCACATTTGCAGCGTTTTGTTTGTTCTGTGTTGGAATCCCGGTCCGGGGTCAGTCTGGGTGCAGTTTGTTCGCTCTCCCCGGGTTTATACCAGATCTGCTCGGGGCCCTCAGCCAGCCGGTGACATCACAGTATGGCAACACCACTTGGACAAACTACATTGTACTGTTAGGGCTGGGCTATTTACAGTAATTGCATTTGAAAAGAAATATAGCAAAGGAACACAAAATGTCCTAATAAAATGAGAGTAGTAGTGACTAAAGGCTGATTTTCATCTTAGATTTGCACACAGATGAGAAAGGACCGGTTTACACTTTTTATAGATAAAATGCTCTTTGGAAAACAGGTAAACTTGATAGTTTGTTGTTTTTATTTGATTTAATTAGGCCAGTTTTTATACAGTTCATTTTATTTTCATTCACCAAAGCAATTGTATTTGCTTGTTCTTCTAGCACTACAGGTTATTTGCGCTTATTGCTCTTACAGTTGGAGCCAAAATATACAAAATGACTCAAAATCTTTACTATAAATAAACTGCATACTGGTTTATGTTATCACTGTCAGGATCACTAGATAGACAACCGACTGTTGCTACAATTTGTTTATTGCAGGTATACATAATATTTGTTTATTTATCCTATAATATGACTGTTGATTGCAGCAATAGACTTTAATAAAAGAAAGAGAGGGACCAACAATCTATTTTTTTTCTCAGGTTTGCTTTAAACCACGTTTTTTAGATTATTCAGTTTCACCAAAAATAGAAATTTGAAGCTTTAGGGCTGGACAACATGTCAAGATTTGAAAAATATTGGCATGTTTTTCAAATGTGATTGAAGATGAGTCTATGCCGTTTATATCTACATTATTGTAGAGATATTATCACACTTTATTGAACGGTAGTAGGTTATTTTTATTATCCATTTCAGACATTATCTCATGTTTATCTATAAATGGTAAAATGTTCCTGTGTGACATCTAAGCAAAGCTTCCATTTTGAGGTGTAATTTTATAATTTATATAAAGACAAGCATTAGGTTACTATTAGTAGTCCTGACTAACCACAGTGTTTTTTGCAATCTTGCTAATTATATAGTGTGACATCACCAGCAGATGTCTGCTATCTACACTGGTGCTACAACTTCCTTCCACAGTCCAAAAACATGAATGGCATCTCTAAATTGCTGTCAGCTGTGTGAATATGTGTGTGCAGGGATTTTGTGTACAGACAGCAGCGATCTCCTTAAAAAAAAAAAGATTGTGGTTGCATAGAGAGCAGCATGGAACTGAGGGTTTCAGGAAAACATCTGAAGTGATTAAAGGAAATCTGTCAGTCTTATGAAGTCAATCTTGTTCCATTGTTGTTTCAAACAAAATACATGTCTAGTTAGACATTACTTAGTTTTAATGGCAAATAAAAAAGTGCAATCCAGGAGCAAAGCTAGTGTTGCGCCGATGCCATTTTTCTGCCCCGATCCCGATACTCGATACCTGGCTGTGCATGATCGGCCGATACCGATACCATCCGTTTGGAATTGATGTGTGTGTGTATACGTGAAGAACTGCATACTACTTGGATGGAAAATAATTGCCATCATGGCTTTGTCGTGCTGCTGCCTACCGTTGTGAAGCAGGAAAAAGACTAAAACAAAGTGAATCCAGTAGAACCTTTTATTGCTTCCCTGGAATGGGTGACAATAGTTGAATAAACTAGATCGGGGTTCCGCCCCGCGATACTGGCTTTCGGTAAAACTGAACTTCTTATTAAGAAAAATTTCTTAATATTTTTCACATGTTATTTGATTGAGTTGTACGAATTGCATTCTTTCAAATAACATTTTATAAATCCTATTCTATTTACTTCAAACCCGATTCAAACATTTGCTTTTGACCAATAAAGTTGTTGTTGGTAACATCCAGCAGACCAATAGAAATACATCCTCAATCCTCTATCTAGAGGAAAGGCTGCCCTCAGAAGCAAAGGAAATGTAAGGAAAAAGTTATTTTAAAAAGAACACAATTGTTAAACTCAATATAGATAAAAAGAGAATTGTGAATTATGTATATGTGTGTATTATGGATGCACGATATTGGGATTTTGGCCGATATCCGATATGCCGATATCTTACTCATGAGTTATCGGTTATCGGTTATCAGCTACTCATGTAGCCGATAACCGATATCGATACCGATGTTAAAGCTGGACAAAAAAAAATAAAAAATTGAAAATAGCAGTTTTGTTATCCTTTTCTGACACTTTGAAAAATAATATACTCAAATATATTTTCATATGCTGATATCAATTGATTTTTAAAAACGCGGCATCGATCTATTTTACTTTCAAAATCTCGTGAAATTTCATCGTTCTGTTACAAACTCTCGTGATATTTTGCAAATTCTTGTGAGATTTTGTTAGTAAAATAGATCGATACCGCGTCAATATATCAACATATAAAAATATGGCTAAAATTTTGCGAATTTCTTGGGGGATTTCGTCGCATAACGATGACATATAGCAATATTTCATTAGTAAAAGAGATCAATACCGCATCAATATATCAACATATAAAAATATGGCTAAAATTTTGCGAATTTCTTGGGGGA
>NW_015150775.1:458640-472751 GCF_000732505.1 Cyprinodon variegatus
AATATCGGTGGGGTGGCCGATGTCCGATATTCAGTTTTAAGGCCGATACCGATAGGGGGCCCATTATATCGTGCATCCCTAGTGTGTATATATTTTAAATAAATGAAATGGAAGAACATTTCTGAAAACAGCAATGGTGCTCTCAAAACATTTTCTTTGTTGTTATGAGATAATCTGATTTCTGAACCAGAACCAAAACCTTCTCTTCTTCTTCTACTGGTTGTACTAATTGTATCAGTCAGGCTGGATCTTGATTTGGTTCACCTCTCATGTTTGTTTCGCTGCGTGTCATCAGTAGCTCCAAGTGGGAAAACAAACAACCCTTTTCTGTAGTAATGTCACCGAGACCCCACCCCCTTCAACACTTTGGAGTTTTCAATCTCAGGAGTATTTGGCTACGGTGACGCGTCATCAATATCAAACTGCTATCAATACGAGGCTGGAGGCAGGTGCATTTAAAATAAAGGAGGACAGAGTGTCGGTGTGCATTCAGCACTTTTGAATAGCTGTCAGCTTATTGATTCTCCCTCAAGATGGACATCAATCGTGCTCTGCCCGCTCTTTTCTGTTTTGTGACGGAGAAGAACGGATGCACGACAAAAAAAAAAAAAAGTCACCTTCTTTGGCAGCTTTGAGTCTGGTTTGCTTCTCTTAAAAAAAAACAACCCTTGATGTTCATCATGGTGTTTGGGTGTGATTATGTAATCCATCAGGTTGGTCTCACAATGGGGAGAGGGCGGGGCATGTGGAGGGCTTGGAAGGTAATAGCTGCGCATCGTCTAGCAACAGCCCAAGGGCAGGAATGTTTTGTGCGCCAGTGTGTCCGACAGGTGGCTAGGAGACGCTAATTGATTAATGGTCAGGGTTGATGTATGAGCCCCCTTGGCCAACCCCGACATAAAGGCTGAGAGCGCCGGTGTCGCCCTAAATCATTTCCTACCAGGCCCGTAAACCCAGAACAGTTCCCTCATTTGCATCTGAAAGGCCAACTGCGAGACGGGCCGTGGCTTTTAAGACCTCTGTAGGCCGCCTATTGTCAACATCCTGGGTTTGAATTAACAAGCCAGGATTTTATGTTGCAGGAATAATGACAACAGAGATGGTTTTATAATAAGGGTCACTTGGCACTAATGAATGATTAACATCCCTGCATCTAAGCCTCTTCCAAGGTTTGGATTTTCACCCTATCTGTGCCTTGCTCATTTCCCTGCTGCTTTTACTCCACGGTGAATAAAAGCTAAAGACTGACTGAAAGCTGTTTTAACAGACGCTGTGATCCTGATATGGATGTTTTTGTTAACTCAGGGTGCGATCACTTAGATCATTTTTAGACAATTATGTTTTTGCCAGAAGCATTTCTGAGATTTTAGTCACAATCATCTTGAGCATTTGTCAGATTCACCTTTCCTCTGATAATCTCTGGCTCTGAAATGCTCCATATGGAAGTCGTCTGTCGTTGCCTCCTGTCTGTCTGGATCTCCATCTTACTTGTTTGCCATTCCGCTGGGGGGGGCTCTCCTGACCCTCCTTGTTGTTTTTGTTCTTCGGCTCTTCAGGACAACGGCAGTCTGGAGCCTCGGCCAGCACTCAGCGTGTGTGAATCTGCATCTTTCCAATGGGAGTTTTGTCTTCCAGTGTCAGGGGAGGTTATGTGATCTCTGTGTCACTGAAGGGGCTTTCCACCGCCGAGAGTGAGAGTCTCAGGAAGAAGGGCTTATCTTCTCTCGTGTGTGCGTGCGCATGTGGCTGGAGGAATTTTATGAAACCGAGCAAGTTAAAACAACACATCGTGTCTGTTTAAATGTGAGCTCATGACTGTCGCCGCAGGGCTGCCAGTCCTGAAGTAGGCACACGCTGCAAGTAGGCTGCTTTTTATCATTTGAGGCAAGTGTCTCTAGAAGAGGTGATGTTGCTTCTTGGAGTCCTAATTCCAGGGCTGCTGAGGGATTTGGCTAAAAAACGTTTAGCTCATTAACAGATGAGTCAGAATCCAGCGCCAGGTGCGGTGGTAAGACCATCTTTTTATGTCTACTATTTAGTGAGGTCTTGAGCAAACAAGGCAGAGCTCCAGCAGAGTATGCTAAAGGTGAATTCCTGCAGTGAGTACCTTTCACCCTTCAGCAGGAATAAAGAGGCGATTACCCCAGGGCTTCTGCTGTCGGGTTTCATCAGGGTAGCTGCGAGCCTCGAACATGCACCATCAAAAATGCACATTAATGCACTTTGTCCTTCATTGATTTATTTTTTGCAGCAAAAAAAAAAAAACTCCCTAAATTTTGAGCAGCATTCAGAAAATCAAACATGAAGTGAGGGGGTGTAATTAAGCAGGACGTGCCAAGCCAAAGCCCCCTGTGCAAATCAACTGCCTGGTTTATTGTTGGGTTGGGATAAAAAGCAGTGTTGCACACACGCAGAATGTTACACATTAAAGTGCTTTCTTTTAGCTACATAAACAAGCAATATTTCATGAATAGGCTCATAAAACTGACATTCAGCCTGCAACTAAACACTGCATGTGCTATTAGTTTGACTTTGAGTTTTCACATGTAGGGCTCACACTAAGCTCTGTGACTGGCTCTAGGCGAAGATGTGGCAGTTTGGAAAGCTGAATGTTTAAGGTTTATTACCATGTGCTTTGTCCTTCTAACCTTGATTGTAAATAGAAAGGACACTTCACCATCCATGGTGGTGTTTGTCCCACAGCTTTAAGGTATGCTACAGCTAACATTAATGTGCTCCTGCACACCAAAGGGTTTTTTCATTTTTACGGCAAGCAGTGTTTCCAGTGTTCCGCCAGATCAGCATACTTATAGTCAATATGCATGCACAAGGAATGAACTTTGCATATGTGTATGCTAGTCCCTTTTATCCCTTTAGTTTATCCCCGTTTATCCCATTGGATTTATACGAAAAATACACTTTAAACTACCTCGACAGGCATGTATCTCTTTAGTCATGTACAGAAAGACAATTTAATGTAAGATTGCCATTTGCTTCAAAAAACACCAAAAAGTAAGTAATTAAATTGTTTTTTTTGTACATGACTAAAGGGACAAACGCCCGTTCAGGTAGTTTAAAGTGTATTTTTCGTACAAAACTAAAGGGTTAAATTAAAGGGATAAATGGTTAATGACTATGGGTATGCTTTTCTGACGGGGTACGCTGATCTGACAGAATACCAGATCTGCTCGGTTTTTGCACATGCCAGTGACGCTACGCCACATGATGTGAAACACAGTGGTTTCCCAGACAACGATAATAACAACACGCAGCGTCTGATAGCACATTTAATGACAGATGGCGTTTTACCTGATCGATAACAAAACTGAAAAAAATCTATTGATGGTGAACAAAGTAACTGCAACACCATGATATAAAGGGGGAGAGCTGGGTAGCCCTATAGCTAGCTGTGTTCAGTAGCTAACAGGTTAGCCTCTTTTAGCTCGGTTACTTAGCCATATTAAGCTACACAACTTTTAACTTTGTATCAACAACAACCGTTCGTTTTCCACAAGTAGAATAACTGTTTTCTTCGTCTCAAATATCTACAAAAGTCATTTTTAAGATGTTCCATTTGTACTCCGCTGTGATGTTCTTTTTTAAGGGATCTGACCCACATGCAGGAAACCACTCAGAGAACCAGAGAAAAGGTTTAACAGGTTTATAGAAAGAACAATGAGTTGGATCCAGCGTTACTCTGAGCGCTGGTGAACCGGAACTGGAAGTGAGAAGGGAATTCTGAGTTTAGTTCAGGCCCAGTCGGAAAAATTGAGCGTCGACTTGCAAAAAAACAAAAACTGAAACGGGACTCATGTTTCCAGAAAAGGTGTCCTTCCCAGAATCCAGTCGGTGTGGGTAATTCCTGAATTATGTTGACTCGTTGGAGGGCGGACAGGGTTTACTCAGGTTTGGTTGGTTCCTTGAGGAGCGATGGAGCTGACTGCCACTTAAATTTCCTGAAGTACTTGAACGGTTCGTGTGGACAGTTATCCCCTGCTCAGTGTGAAACTCAAACGATCCCTTCAGGGGAAGAAGGCCAAAACATCCAGTCTGCCGGAATATCTTCCCAAAACTGGCAAACACTCTGGGGTCGAGGTAGTGGCAGTCAGCAGCTTAAGAGTCCTCAGATAGTGAGGCAACCATCTGCAGGTGTGTGGAAGGGCCAACGAGTACCAGGCACCACCTGGTGGTCGAGGGAGAAATCACAAAAACACAACCCACACAAACTGGATTCCTAACACCCGCTGCCCTCAGATCTTAATTAAAAGAATAAAAATAAGCTCAGACTTTTTGTGTCACCTTGTTAAATGGCTGAGCTCAGTCTGTCATAGAAGGCAGTACTTTCCATCAAGACTGATGATGAGTGTTTTCTACTTTCAGCTACTTTAGATCGCCAATGAAATGTAAAATAATTGCAAATATGGGTAATAATATGTTGAAACTCCAAAAGAGATTCAATACTAAAGAAACGAGTTCAATAAAGTTTGTTCAAGAGGAGTTGCCATATATTGATGTTATAAGAAGGGGCGGGGCCCCGAGCAGATCTGATACCTACAGCGGTACTGGTAAATGATCATTGCACACCACCACAGCACAATAAAAGCCATCAACCTTCAAAGCATGTAGCATGTAATATAGCATTATTCTAATCATAAACAAAGTTAGAAATAAATTCAAACATCATCAAATGTTAAAATGTACTTTATTTTGAAAAGCAAACACAACAGGCTTCTGTCTGTCTGTCTGAATAGTATGAAGCTAACTGTAGGCTACAGTGCGCTGCGCTGCTTCCAGCAATGAAGGAAATCGGATGACGACAGTCCAGTGTTACTAACTAAGTGACTTTTTACTGTATTTGGAGACTTTTTAGACTCTCTTTGCAACTTTTATTCCGCCCAAAAAGTGACTCTCGTGACTTTTTTTTTGCGTTTTTGGGGAGTTTAGCTACTTTATGTGAAAGAAGCAAACGTTTTACTGATAGCAGAGCTGCTGTGAGTCTCTCACTGCTTCCCTCGGCACCGTCTCACAGGCAGCTGCCTCGTCCTGGAAGCCCTGTGTGTAATCAGAGCAAAGAAAGCAGAGAAGAGACCCGCTCTGTTTTCCTAATGTATAACACATGAGCAAAGCTGCCATTGATCCCACCCTGGATTACAAAAAAGAATTCAAATAAAACTGAAATATTGCTTTTAATAAAGTCTCTTTTTTTTCTCAGAAATTGTTGCATATAATAATCACCTGATTACCACGTACCACGTTTAAATGGGCATGAGGGAAGCTCTCAATAAAAGCTGCTAATTAATGCTGAAAATCAGATAAAACAATTAGAAAAGGGACTCAAAACAACAGTTCAAACCTTTTTTTTTACACATCCGGAATTAGAAAGTCCAGATCTGATATTGATAGAAACATTCTACTTCTTTTTGTGTTCATGCAACCCATTGGTTAATAAATGCTGTTCTCACAGCTGTTGTTGCTGACGACTATTCTTGTCTGTTTGACTTCCATTTGATCAAATACCCCACACTACAAAAAGTCTGTATGATATGTAAAGCCATAACATTTCTGTCAAAATCAACATTGGTCAATACTAAAAGCCTAAATATCGCTAAGTTATTGACAATAATGAGCTTGTATCAATAAAAGTTAATTATTTCCAATAGCTTAGCAATCACCATATTAGATTACAGAAAGGCTTCATTTTTGGTCCAGTTTCGTGCAATTAAAGGTTTGTTGTCACATTATTTCAAATTTCTTTTTAGAAATGTCGTTCTGCTGTCCTGCCATTGCCACATCTGCTCAAGCTGAAATTCTATTTAGGCTCAAAAAGGACGATCAACTCACTATCAAGAAAACTCTTTGGAATATATAACCTTATTTTATCAGGATCAAATTATTTTTGGCCTCTTTTATTTAGGCATATAGTGTGACTCAAGACAAATGTATATAAGATGCCTTACGGCTGATAATTAATTAATTGTGAGATTCTTCACCACAGGATTACGCCTCTAAAAGTTGACCTGCACTAGATTACCAACTCTGCAACTTGTCACCTTAAACATCTTGGCTGCTTCTCTGTTTTTTGGACTCTTTTCTCAGCATATAAAGGTTAGAAAGATGGTCATATCTTGGTAGGTTTGCATTTGGGCCATGACAAGATGTCATCCATTTATAGATGAAGGTCTGAGCGTAGGTCTGTGGGATTGTTTGAGTTGTTGTTTCCTATCCTAACCCTAATTTTAACATTTCCACAACATCCTCCCGGACCCAGCACTGTCATAATAAACAATTATCAATTGCATGATAAAATGAATCGCCTTAAAAACTTAAATGAGCTCAGAAATTTTCTTTTGCATGCTTGTTTTATTTTTTTCTTCTCCTTGCGACTCTCTCTTTCCACCAGTCTGGGTGAAAGGAAGATTTTTTTTTTGCATGAGGAGTAGCACTTTGGATTCAAACCAATGGACAATATCAAAGTTTATGGTCATTTAGGGAAGTGAACAAATATTAAAATCATGGTTAATAGTTTTTTAGATGAAAATTTGTTCGATCTGATTATCTGCAACATTAGTCGATTCATAGTCTGGTGCAAGGTCTATTTTTAGCAACAAGGAGGTAGATTACACTTTATGCCATTCTGTATGTAAATCTTCATACTCAATAAACTCATTCCCTAAATAGCGCCCATTTAACCGTTAGTCTCTTCCAGCACTGACTGGAAGAGACTAAAAACAGAGAGCCATATCACATTTAGCGTCCAACTCCTGGAAAAGAAGTGGTAAAAAGTCTGACAGTATGTCAAAGCGACATACCCCTTCTATAAATGACAGTGTTACATATCTGTTTCACATCTTTGATTTATTTTTATTCAGTAAACTAACAGGTTCCTGTATTGCTATACTATAAATCTATATGCATAAAACCATATGCTATACCATAAAACATGTTCCTAGTTAATTATTTAGTATTTATTAATGTTGGATCAATGAATTTTTAAAACAGAATGAGGTAATATATTGTTTTATTCATTATATTGGCCTTATATTAATGGAAAGATACTCTTGATACAAGAGAAAAGTTTTTCATTTAGGTTTTTTCTAAATGGCTTCTTAACATTTGATCATTTACTTAATATAAGATGAATCATTCATTGATATTTTCCATCGTTCATGTTAATTATTTCAGGGACAGAGTAGCATCATTGCATCCCTGCCATGCTGCTGTTTTTACATCTGAGAGAAAGAAGAAAAAGAAGAATCCTTGTTTGCGCATGCGCCCTGAGCGATTTGCCCACGACGGTCGGAAGACGATTGAAAGATTCTCGCACCACTGGAAAATCGCCCCGAAAATCGCAGTGTACGCCCGGCTTTACAGTGTGCGATATTTTGCCTTTTTCGGGCTGACTTTCCAGTCATGCGAGAATTTTTGGATCAGGCCGACTTTCAGCCTGATCATGGTCCCTAAAAACCCCTCAGGTCTTCAAAGAACAGCTGGGATTAGACAGAAGTCCAATCACACAAAGGTGGACCATCTTTACTTTGTAGCAAAATTTTCAAATATTTTAATTGCAACTGCAGTTTCGCTTTGATTTCCATCTAGCCTTATGTGAAGTAACAAATAATCCCAATAAATGTTCATATTTGTAGCTTATAGTTTAATTAAAACCAGAGCTTTTTTTTTATTGTGCTGAAAATTGTTTTCCTGAAGAACTGAGCTGATGTGGATATCAGTCCATGTTGAACGTTAAGTGGAGATTGCAGCTCGCAAACAGTTACTGGGACTTAATCCACTGTTCAATCATCTGGACATTTAAGATAATGATCAGAAGTGGGAATGCTATTTTTTTTTAAAGTAACTAGTTACAGTTACTAGTTACCTCTCCCGAAAAAAAAAAAAAACATATGTCTTAGTAATTAGGTTACTGCATAAAGTAGCTAGCTACCAGGGAAATTATCTACATGATTAATTGGAATAACTTCCCTGCTATCAGTTCGTTAAAAATATAAATGGAATTCAATTTTAATGTAAGATTAAAAATGAATGAATGGAATAATTGAAAACATTGTATTCTGTACTGTGACGGAACTAATGTGTTGCAATATGTTCTTCTGGATCCGATTATTGTTTGTTAATTTTTTATCTAAAGCAATCCAGTAAAAGATATTTAACAAAAATGAAATATACTTTGCTGTACTGGGCTATTCCAAGGCTAATTACTCTATTCCAAAAATAAACAGAGAGTAAAGAGCAGCATCATAGAAGCCAGCCGGCTGTCAGTTAGTGGTGCTGGTGGTGAGATGATGTGAGGAGCGTCTATAGATAAGAGCTTCGTCTAACCATAGTGGATAAAGTCTTTGGTCCCGGATCTAATGAGCGAATCACAGGAACTTTTAGCCTTTGACTTCAGCGAGAGCTTTTCTTTAGGAACGCTGTCATTCAGTCAGTGGCTCTGCTGCAGCGTTTCTCCTCAGGGGAAAAACCCGCCCACATTACTCTCCTCAGCCATTGGGCTTCATGTATGCCTAGATCTCAGTGCTCCGCTCATCCCTGTGGCAAAGATCTCTCTCCCCCCAGGTCATCCAGGTCAAAGTCATTCCGAAAAAGTAAAAAAACAATCCATTGGACTTTGTTTCCAAGTTTGAAGGCGCTTTGCTCCCCATTTGGGAAGCTTTTCAAATCAAAATGTCAGGAATAAGTTTCAGTTCAAGGTTTTATACAGCAGCCCAACAAAGCCTTGTTTTTGCTTACAAAACATGCAAATTGAAACGGACTAACGGGTCCACCCCTTTGGAACGGCAATGTTGCATAACTGTCTATGTCTCTGAAAAAGCTTCCTGGATGCGAAGCAAAATGTCATCAAACTTGGAAACAAAGTCCAGTGGATTGTTTTTTTAAACATTTTAGGGAGTGACGCTGCATCATTATTATGTAACACCGTTGATTCCAGATTTCATAATATTAATACCTGAGACTCTTCTTAAAGGTGAATAGTTACGTTACACCAAAGAGACCAAACTCTAGTGGATTAAGCAAGGCTACATACTCCATGCATTCATCTTGACTGGAATTGTTTAAGCCTAAATAGAACCCAAGCATCAGGTTAGCGGACATAAACAGCCGCGGCGCCATCTACTGGCAGTTCCGCTGAAGTACCAGAAAGCCGGATGGTGGCCAATGATGCAGCTACTAAATAAGGCCCACTCATGTGCCATATTGTACTCTCTTACTGTGCAGTAACATATGCCTGCTATTGTGTAGCCCGTGTAATTTTTTTAAACTAATTTATAAGGTGCTAATTTACTAATTTACAAGTGCAATAATCCAAGTCAACTACTGTGTAGTCCGTATATACATCCATCCATTTTCCGTCACACTTATCTCTAGCGGGGTTGTGAGGGGTGTTGGTGCCTATCTCCACCCTGGACAGGTCGCCAGTCAATCGCAGGGCAACACAGAGACAAACAGGACAGTTAACCTAACAGTCATGTCTTTGGACTGTGGGAGGAAGCCAGAGTACCCAAAGAGAACCAATGCATGTACAGGGAGACATGCAAACAAAGAAAGACCGGGAATTGAACCAGGAATCTTCTTGCTGCAAGGCAGCAGTGGCACTCACTGTTTCCACTAAGCAGCCCGTAGTCTGTATAATGTTCACTTATTTATATGGTCACCACATTTCTACAGGACATTATGACATTTTAATGCTTTTTTGTACTATATACACTCTTTTTATTGTCTGTTGTATTTTTCTCTTTAATGGCATCTTGCTTTAACTCTTTTGTACTCTATATAAGCTACTGGACCCAGGGATAAATAAGGTTGAGTCTAAGCCTAAGTCCAAGTCTAATCGAACGGACCGTGCTGTAATGCCTCAGAGAAATTAGACCTCTCTGTTGGAGACCAATCTGACTCACTTCTAATTGAAACCCTGCCTGTTTCAAGGAGTAGTAGTACTATCGCAGTAACTGTTAGTGCAGTGAGGTATAATCAGTCACTCTTCTTGAGCCTTTTTACACTCTTTTCACACTTTTCCCTTTTTTTTTTATTATACTGTTAGTTCCCACGCTCATTTGCCTCCATTTTTTCGGCTTATTGACCATTTGTACACATGCACATTGATGTATTCCCGTTACACGATGTTGCTATGGTAAATATGCACAGAGAGGCTATATGTAATAAGAAATTAGGCAATAAGCTGCCTCTTTTGTCCGGCATCCATTGTTGCAGGACTCTACTCCAGAAAAGTACTTTCTTGCATGGATCTGCATGCTAGCTGCAGCTATATTCCCTTGTGAGTTGTAGATAAATCAAGATGTGCATTAATGCCCCCTTAATGGCTGGAGTGGGAAACTCTCTACTGGCAACATGACCAAAAACCGAATGCCCTTTCATTTTAGAAATGGCTTCTGTTTTATTGTACTTGACTTTTGAAAAAGAATGCGCATTAAGCTTTTATTTATATTTTTTTCTTCCTCTGATTAATGAGATCCTTCAAAAAACGTCACAAAATCTGGGAAAGTTCAAGGGGCGTTATTACTTTAAAATATTTAGGTGTTATATTTAGAACGCAGCAGTTTGACTGTCCTCGGGAGCTGCTGATAACAAACGGCTGTAAAATTAATTTTTTGCTTGTAAACGGCGTGGCTTCTGCCTTGAGGAAGGGTAATTTTTGGGTAAAAACTTTTACTAATAGGATGCAATTTTCTTAATTGTTCTTGGTCTTTGGAGGACCCAATGTTGTTCCTTCATTCCTTCGGAGCCGGAGAGATACCGCATGGAGAGCATCCTAAGAAAGATAACCTTATTCTAGACTATGATTGGTCATGATTATCCATTTTGGCAATGCTTTGAAGTAGTGGCATCCAACAAGGTTCCTTTCAGCAAGCAGTAACTTTCATCTATTTGTTTTTGGTTAAAACCATCCACAAAACATTTTCCAAGCTTTCTACTACACAAAGGTGCTATTTATCAGATTTTTCTTAATGCCATGTGACTTTCTTTCCAGTGTAGATCTGAAATTAGATCTGATTCCAAACATTTATTATAGTCTGGCAACTTTCGTGTACAAAATGGCATTATTCACACCCTTTGAATTAGTGTTGCTGACTCATTGTCTGATAGCCATTCATCTGAGCAGCGACTCCTCTCCTATGAAGAGATGACACGCCACTTTAGATTTTTCTCTGTCCTGACAATGAAGGCGCCTTTGTGTCCCTATTTGCGCATCAGGCTAAGGGGATTTCTAGGCTGCCACCTGATTCACATTGCTGTAATTGAGTTGTGGCCATAAGCACCACTGTGCCTGCCTAGGCCCTAGGTAATTTACACACCACAAAAGCACTTCTTTACTCCACTTTTCACATGATGTCTGAGGCACAAAGTAGCAAAGGAAAGAGTGCAATCTATCGGAAAAAGGGTGGGGAGATTACAGAGACTACGAGAGAGGAAAAAGAGTGTAAGAGTTTTCATGTAGCGAGGCAGGTCTGTGCCAGGAAGGCTTGGGAGTTTTGGAGTCTGCAGCACGTGGATAAGGCCCACAAAGCTCTGGGTTTCAAATATCTCTCTCTCTCTCTGTCTCTCATTCCGCAGAGTGTAGGAGTTGCTATCATTCAAAGGGACGTTTCTTTGGCAAAAGACGAGGAGACTGGCGTTTTTGGGGTAAGTGGGAATTTGTTGTTTTTGGCTGCAGGTTAATTGGACTTTCACCACTTGTGTCTTTGGGCATCGCTCCATCTTGTGTCACATGCCACACTGGAATTGTGGTCACAAGGCTAAACGGGTAGCTCACGATGGACTTTGTCCCGTGTCACTTCTTCTGCTTTTTTCTGGGTTTAGAGTATAGGTCAGATCTGTGGAGTCACTTCAATACCATCATGCAGGAAAAGTATGTCCTGCCTGTTATGTTGGTGAGATTGAGGCAAAACATTTTTTCTTTTTTGGTATCTGAAATGAGGCTAGCAGTCCAAACATACTGCTGTTTGCCATTAGGTGCTGGTTTGTAGAACATGAGCTGTTTCTCACTGAAGACAGATTTCTGGGCTGATATTGGTTATAAGAGCTTGTGGCAGCAGTGAAAACATTTGCTATTCATTTTGATCTCATGCCTCCAGTGTCCCTCAGCTAGTCAAAGCAGCATGTTTGTCCATTTTTTTTTATTTTTAGAGTTTCTGTTTTTTCAGCAGATTGTGACGTTGGTTTCTGTGTGGCTTTTTTGACTAATGCCCGCCCTCATACTGACCTGGAAGCCATAGTAAAAGGGTTGGTATGGG
The DNA here is from genome assembly GCF_000732505.1 of Cyprinodon variegatus. NCBI lineage: Eukaryota > Metazoa > Chordata > Actinopteri > Cyprinodontiformes > Cyprinodontidae > Cyprinodon > Cyprinodon variegatus. Next base: position 470,907 of record NW_015150775.1, read on the forward strand.
TTTCTACATGTATATGGCAGCCATTGCAGACCTCCAGCCCTTTCACTGGATGCCCACACCGCACCCACAGACGATGTTCAAGTGTCATAAGCGGGGATGTCAAGTGGTTTGGCAGACATTCCCCTATTGGCATCCATCGTGGCTGAGTTACAGCTGTCTCTTTTTATTTTATTTACAGCTCTAATTCTTTTTAAACTTCAAAACATATAGTGATTTGTAAGCGTATTTATAACCCCAAAACCTTTCTGATATTTAGAGTTTAAATCCCCAAATTTTGTGTGATTAATGGACATAAAGTAGCAAGGAAGTATAAAAAGGAAACACTTTTGTCAGCTCTTGTTTTTTGTACTAATTACTAGAAAAATATTTTGTTGCAACATTATGTTTCATGTCTTTTTATTATGAATCTACCAGGTTAAAACATATCTTCCATGAAATTGAATAAGCTCAGTCAGGTTGACTGGAAAGCGTCCATGAAAATCACTCTTTCCATGGATTCTTGTTTGGCTTTAGTTCTGGACTTTGACTAGGCCATTGAAATAAATGAAATCATCTGAATCTAAAGCCTTCCATTACAGAGCTGACTAATGTTTGGGGTTGAATATAAACTGGTATCAGAGTTTTTTTCTCGTATTTCTATCAGCCAATGTGTGCATTTTAATAAATGTTTCTTTCTTGTTTAATTTGATCCTTGAGTAACCTTCGTCATGATTGTGTCATTTCAATGATGTAAATAAGAGAGGAGAAAGTACTACGAGCTTTAATAATCGGACCCAAACAATCGGCAGCCCATGTTGGGGATCGGTTGGAATGAGGTCAGAATAATCGACATCAGTAACAAAAAAAAAAGCCTTTACAATGCAAAAAATGGAAATCTAACTAAGCCATTTTGTTCTTAAAATAAGTGCATTTGTCCTTGAATTGAGGAGGTAAGTGAGACGCTTTGCCAATGAAACAATTTACATTTAAAATAAGAAAAGGGCAATTGCATTGTCTTATTTCAAGTGCATATTATTTAATAATCTTATGTCTAAAGTGCAGAAATCATCTTATTTATCTACTTTAATTAAGGGTAAATAAACTTAATTTAAGCAATTTTTACTTATTTGTAGATAGTTTTTGCAGTATATTGGTTAATCTCTGGAACTAAAGCTCATCCTTGCAGACTCCTGGAGGTTTTTATCTTACTCCACCCGGGTCTAGCTCCTTCCGTCGTGTCCATCCTCCTTATACGGTTACATTCAGGTGTTTCAGCTAATTACCGGTACATTGAAACATAGAGCTAAAAAAGACATGCTTTGGACGACCTATACCTCTGTGTTAGAAAGTTCAAAGGTCAGCCTTAAATCCAACTTGAAGCTTGCTGCTCATAGAGGCGCTCCATCCAGTCTAACTGAGCAATAAGGTAATAAGCAAGTAGATGTGCTTTTTGAGGGATGCCTGAAAAGACTTGCAGCTAAATTGCATTGAAAGGAGAATCAGCAAAGTATTGATTCAGGGCAGCTGGATAGAAATGTGAAAATGTTTCCCAGAAAAATCCAGATAATTATGGTACCCAGAAGCAAAACGTGAACAGGTTTAACCCTTTATAGGGCACCCAGTGAAATACTTTGAAAATCAAAATTTCAAGCCAATAGTGGAATCCAGGACAAGACATTATTACCTTTGTAACATTAAAAAAATATGGATATATTTATGGCAAAAATGAATTTCATTGTTATGATAAAAAATGCCAACTTGCCCGAATATATTAAGAAAAATAACAAAAGTGCTTCTATAAGAAATTCATGAAAAACACCCTGAGAGTCAAAGAAACCTTAGAGGCATTAATGCTGATACTAACAT
>NW_015150775.1:473262-474910 GCF_000732505.1 Cyprinodon variegatus
ACCCTATAGAATCATTCTATCACCCCTTTAAGTTGCTTTTAATGTTTTTCTTTGTTGTACTCCCTGCACTAAAAACGATGCCATGTTATTTTTTCCCTTTATCTTTCTCCTCATTATGTCCAGTAGAAAACATCACACCTCTTAGTGATTATGTAATCATTCTATTAGCGGCTTCATTTACTCGTTCCTGCTTTGTTTAGATAAAAGGAAAAAAAAAGATGTCCTTTCCATCCTGCTTTCACTCTCTAAGGGAGCGGGGTTTAGGTTTTCTGCTTTAACCCATTCCTCCCATCATAATTTAGACCCACTCTCATAAGTGGGTTGGAAGCAGCCCCAGAAGTTGATGTGGAACACATGCGTTTAATGATTCACACTCTGTGCGGTAGGTCGGTGATGACTGCTGAGCCCGCTGCCTTTTCCCTTCAGTCTAGAATAGTTCTGCTCTCTTGTTTTTTTTTTGTTTTTTTTTGCTGTGAATTTTTCTTCCCGCATTAAAAAAGAGATGGTGGTTGGAGTGTGTTGCTTCAGCTCAGCTCCGCTGTTTCTGCTTCAAACCTCAGCTGAAGCTCAAAACAAATGACTTTACTTTTATTCTGCAAGCACTTTTTCAGCTGAATGTTTTGGCAAAGTTCTATTAGATTTGTAGTAAAATATCTACCTGAATTATATTCTGCAGTTCTTCCACTTTTACCTGAACTTGTGGTTCTTCTTCTGATGTTGAATATCGAAACAATATTGGATGTATTCCTTCCTGAGTCTCAGCAAAATGGCAGCGATTTGCAGCAAGTTTCGGTTTAAACTTCTTTTTTATTTAAAAATAGTAATATTGCAGCTTAAAGGGACTGGAGATTTCTCCAACTTCGCTAAGCGTGAAAATACCTGATCTGCTCTTTTGCACAAGGAATTACCTACATTTTTTTTCATTAATTCTAAAAAGCTTAGCAAACTAAATTGTGTGATGGATTAACAGTGACTTTTCTGAGAGAATAAATGTGTTTCCATCCTTTCTGTTGAACGTCTCCTTTCCTTGATCTGTCCTGGAGATGCGATCTCTCCCTTTCTGCCTGCAGAGCATTATTCTACATTCGATTTGTAAATATTTTTTAGTCAGTTTTGGTCTTATGATTTACTTGATTGTACAGTATAGTATACAATGCATAATTAAAATTATAGCTTAAATAAGAAGCAGATGAACACGGTGCAATCATATTTCGGCAGACTGTTCTGCGATGAGAACGTTTTTGCTGATATTTAGTGCTGTGTAGTTTAGTATGCTTTAATATGTTACGGGTACAAATAAGTACTTTTTTGTACCATAAATAATTTTTAATGATGATTCGGACGGATCTGGTTGCACCTGTGAAAATGAGCTTAACGTATGGATAAGGTAGAGTCAGAGCTAAAGGAAAAGGAGCAGACTTTTTCATGCCTATCTGCTTTTTTTTTATTTTATTTGAGTAAAATTTAGGGATGCACGATATAATCGGCCCCCTATCGGTATCGGCCTGTATCGGCCTTAAAACTGAATATCGGACATCGGCCACCCCACCGATATTTAACCCGATATTTGATCAGCTTCTGAGTTTCTAAAGTCTAAAAAAAATAAATATAATAATAATACTACTTCTTCTTCTTCCTCAAAAACTTC
>NW_015150775.1:475570-487485 GCF_000732505.1 Cyprinodon variegatus
ATGATCTCCACAGTGGTTTTGTCTACCTTATGGTGACTGGCGACTGAAGCAGGGAATATATGTATTATCCCTATGCAGAGGCACGTTCAGGAGCATTTAGGACAAATAGAGTGAAACTAAAGCAACGGTGAACACGAAGCAAATTTCACTGGAGTTTAAAACTTTGAACTCTTCTGTCAATTCCCATCAACCGATCCGTACGGATCAGTTGATGCGACGTAAGGTGAGGGAGGCAAAGCTTTTTTCAATCAAATGGAAGATAGAAACAACATGTCAGCATCCAGTTGGATGAAGTAAGGAATGATCTTCAGGTTCTTGGATGGCTATTTAAAAAAAATATATATATTTTAATTCAATCGGAAGCGAACATTCTCCAGCCTTGAATCCTGGATCTGGGAGCATCTCTGTAGAGTCTGGTGGACGTATGACTCCACCGTGACTCGCTCTTTAAAATCCGGTAAAATCGGTGCCCAAACGTTACAGCGCACACAAATGAGTCGAAAAAGACTTAATATGTAAAAGTATTTATATAGTCCAGTGTGAAAGAATTGTGATTCTAAAAAGGTCAGAAAAGAGGTTGAAAACTCAAAAGGATGACATGTTTGTCTTTTCATTGTTATTTTGAAGGGACGGATTGACAGACCGGTGTCAATTATTGGGAGATCAGTCAACTGATCCCTGATATGTGCTGCCGATCATTCTCAGAGCTGATATACATTTTTCTTTCTTTTTTTACTTATTAAAAATGATGCAATGAAAACACATGTCGTGCTAATTTTAGTTCAAACCAAGATAAACCTTTATCAATATCTGGGTCTCAGTACTCTAAGTGCGGATGTACAAGGCTGTAAATGTGGATCTTAGCCTCATGTGTTTGTGTAGGTATGCATGTGTTCATTAACATGTATTTATGCACATGTATGATTGTGTATATATGTAATTGTTTTTTTTTTTTGGTTTGTGAATATTGGATAAAAAGACGTTTAGCAGCAATTAGAGGGAGAGGGGGTATGAAAAATAAGTTTTACTTCTTCATACCCCTTTTTATACAATCACCATTAATTCGGTTGATGTTAACTTGTCTCTTTTGTGTGTATTTGGTTGAATCATTTACTGTTGTTTGTCAAAATTGTCTGAAATAAATTCCTATCCTTTTATTTTTTCATTAACAGTCAAATAAATTATTAGCAACTGATAGCAGTGATGCATTTCCTTCACCTGAGATTAATGCATGGCTGCTGAACTTTTTTATCCATCTGCAAATGAAAGAACGCTGAAATATTGGTCGGCTGATGCATCAGTCGATTTCGCGTTAAAAGTACATCAATATTACTCTTTGCATTTGATCAGGAAAGTTTAGCGGAACCAGTTGGCATCATTTTGTTGAGTAAGTTTATCAAGTCATTTTTAACACTGCAGTTTAGGAAATTAAAAAGATGGATTCTATTGTAACATTAGTTAAATGTTAAAGATGGAACTGTTTATAATATATAATAATATATATATTATTTCTGGAAGAAATGATCAGTAAAGGAGGCTGAAAGACAATTTAAACTTCTGCTTTGCTTTTATTTGTTGCTCAGGTCCTCCTTCCTTTTCTTCTTCTTCATCCTCTATGGTGATCTTGTCTGATCCTTTTTTCCTCCCCTCATCCACTCCCCCATCCTTCAACACACTGGTCATCACACATAGATGATATGAAGACAAATGATGGCTCATTGCCCAGACATAATTCTGAGTGGCTCTTTCCATTTTGCAAAGTAACAAATTCGTCGCTGTCTTTAGCACTTGAGGGAGATAATGCACTTAATGGCCCTCATGGATAAAAAAAAGGCTTCTTGTGGAAGAAATGGTGTGAAATATGAATCGATTAACTGGACGTGGTGCAATGAAAGGCCGTTATGACCTCCGGGAGTGAGTGGGTCTGTGCTGGAAGTCCGAATGCATTACTCTTTAATTGAGCTTTTTTGTGTTTTTCTTTTTTTTGCCCACAAGTGCTAAAAATCAGTTCACAAGATTTAAACCCGTCTTTTACTTTTAATGTGGTGGTGCTCAGATTTTACAGCTTCTATAATCAACCGCGTAACAAAGTACCCCTCATAAAATGTTGTTTTAGGGAAACCTCTTTGTGTCCTTTGTGTGTTTGCAGAACATGGCTGTAAATCTTTAAGCGTCCTGTTGGAGCAGCTTTTTATGCAGCTCGTTGGAACAATAGATTATGAGATGTAATTGACGAGAGGACCTCCCTGGATCCTACCTGATACTGTATGCGGGAAAAAAAAAAAAAAAAAGTCAGTCATAGTAGAGGAAGAGGGCGTAGCTCGCCGTAGCGGGTAGTCTGCAGTTCCTCTTTGGGGCGCCTCCTGACAGGAACTTGGCAGCGAGGAAACATAAACAAATTCCCTGTGGTGGGTTGGCAGGCTTCAGCTGCAGGACGTTCAGATTGAAGCGAAGCCTGCTCACATCAGGACCCACAGGCTGGGAGAAGTGGATCTTAAAGGGACAGGTGCGCGCTCCAGTTTGCCCCATGTGTGTTAGACACTGTTGTGTGTTGGTTCTGGTGTTTAGCCCAACAACATGAACCGACTGGCTTCAGGGGAAGGAAAATATAAATACCAGAAGTCCCAAAATAGATGGTAGAAAAAAAAAAAGATGGAGCGAAATTTAAGAGTTGACCTGTTGCACAATAGATCAGTCATCACACAGACATAGACCAACAGTTGTCCAAACAAAGCTTCCAGGTCTTATTTATCCGGAGGCTCTCATGCCTGCACGTTTTGTTTTCTTCCTTTTTTTTTAACTCTCTCCATCTGCAAACACAGTGGTGCATTGTGCTGGCTGACCTGGTCCAACTCCAAAGGCAAAGAGAACCCAGATTTTCTGAAACGGAGGGCCCACTGCTAATGGGCCGACCGGGCACTAGTCGTTACAGGCCGTCCAAACCAACGGGGACAGCCGGCCGAGCCAAGAAAGGTTCTTTTTGATCCGCCACAGAGGGATTGCATTGGAGCGCCTTCACTGCAGCTCTGTGATCGCTGGTAAAAGCATTTAACCGACTTTTAATAGCCCTCCTCCTCCATAACATCACTGAAGTGCAGCGTTTTCAGCCATCGTTTTGGGGCGGAGCTTGGAGGTGGGCTGCAGAGAACAGGGAGGAAGCGGGTCAGACTCCACTTACTAGAAACTGTTAAATGCTTCAGTGGTTTTAGATGCCTGCCTGACTGCCTGGTCTGTGGGCTCTTTCATACGGACGGGTCCCTGCTATAACGAAGGACGGAGAAGCTGCAAACTGGAAGGTTTTAAAGAGGCAGATTTTCTAGGTATGAGCCGGTATGAAGTTCGGACTTTACGATAACCTAAAGCTCTATTTACTAAATGTCTGAATTAAAAAGAAACAACGGAAAAAAACAACAAACAAATGAAACATGCTACAGACCTAAATCTCTATCATCAGAGTGAAGTTTAATTTTAGGTGGAAGCTGCTTTTAGAGTGTCTCTCCCTTGCAGACTTTCACCCTTTAAGTGTGCAGCCATACTTTTTTAGCACCTATACATAAATTGTTGAAAGCATAAAGAAGCAACAGAATATGCAGGTGTGAACGGGTGCAGAAAGTGTGCAGCTGAAGCTATGGGGGAATTCAGTACTTTTATGGAGGGAATTTTGTTTTGTTATTGTATTAATAAAAATACTACTGAGGCTGCAGCTTGGTGATTGTAATGGTTACAACTAGGGTTGCACCGAAACCGATATCAGTATGGGGCGGGGCCCAGGTAGGCAATAAAAAGTTTTACTAGATTCACTTTGTATTAGTCTTTTTCCTGCTTCACAAAGGTAGGCAGCAGCTTGACAAAGCCATGATGGCAATTATTTTACATCTAAGTAGTATGCAGTTCTTCATGTATACACACACATCAATTTCAAACAGATGGTATCGGTATGGTATGGGTAAAGGCCGATACTGCACAGCCAGGTATTAGTTACTAGCCTGGTGAGACCATCCTGATCTCGCGAGCTTTCAAGGTTTCACTCGCTAATCAGTCTGGAGACTCTCCATTAAAGAAAATTTGGAGCCGTTCACCAAACGAACGTCCAATCAGCGTTGGCTTTGAGGCGGGTTGAGGTGTGACGCAACGAGAAGCGTGACAGTTCAGTCTAAAGAACATGGCGGCTTCAGCCAATGAAACTAGCGTTAGCGTGGCTATCGAGCAAGTTTTATCGGAATTACAGAGTATTTCTTCACTGAAAGAAGAGCAAAACACTGCTCTGGAGGCTTTTCTCAGAGGAAAAGATGTTTTTGCTCTTCTCCCCACTGGTTTCGGCAAGAGTTTGATCTATCAATTGGCTCCTCTTCGTAGTCGCTCTGTTAGTACGTCATATGCTTCGTTGATCTGATTGGTTTTATTTGGCCCGTCTATCACCAACATAGGCCAATCAGCTAACCAGTATTTTTGCCCCTTCCCAAAATTACTTCAATGGGAGGTTTCCAGATGGATATGCGGAGCAAATCCATCTGGCGGAGTCAGGTTAATTAGTTACAACTTTTCAACCAATTTTAAGTCAAAGGCAAAAAAGTGTATGGAGTGAATGTTGTTCCGTTATTGTTTAGTAAATAGAAACCTGAAAAAATAAATACAGTCCAGAAGGAAATTTGGAGTTTAAACTTGAAGTTTCTTAACCAAAAAAAATAAAAAATCCTGGGAGTAATTTTGCTATTTTATTTTTAGGTTATATTTTCAGAATTTCTTTTTCTTTTGTTTTTTATTTCATTTTCATTTTGTATTATTTCAAACTTTATTTTAATTTTTTCTTTTACATATTTTAGGTTTTCCTGTTTCAGAGCAGTGATCATAGCGCTCTGCATCAGCAGCGCCGTGTCTGTCTCCCTGCCAGCTACCAGATCAGCTTCTCTGATTGGTTGATGCGGCGTATCTAGCAGCAAAAGTTTAAATTTTGCATCTCCAGCAGCTGCTGCTTGTGAAGCGCTTCACACGCCTCAGATGTTCAGAAGATTGTGGCGCTGCTTCAGCTGCTCAGATGAGTCAAGATGGACAGCTCCTGCGGCTGGAAACAACCTGCAGAAGCTTATGATGCACCTTGATGCACATTTGCTGCTCAAATGTAGCATTACTGCTGCGTTCTGCTAGTTTGGTTTATTAAAGGTGTTGTGGAGGATTTTTAAAAGAGCCACTACTACACTATATAGGGACTATATAGTGGACTTTATACTGAACTCATTTCACTGACCGTTCGGACAGATGATCACTGCTTTTTGCTCAGTTGGTCACGCCTGTGTCAACTTTGTTATCGGTCGCCACTGTTGGTTTGCGAGGAGAGATCTCCGTGCAAAGTATTCTGGGATATATGTGCCTCTTCTGAGGCCTTTCTTCTCATAAACTTCGTAGACACTTTTTTCTCTTACAACCCTCGGCCATTTTCAAAGAACCACAGTGAGAAAGTTCAGCTTCAACGACTGTCTGAAACCGTAGCTCACCAAAGAAAGACGACTAAAAGTGCGAATGCACAGAAAAAGACAGCTAACTGGACATATCACCAGATTATTGACAATTAGGAGGACCACTTATTCAGATGATCCACCTCGAAATAAAAGATTGTCCTCTATATCTTTAAGGTCCAATCCTAATGAAATTATTAAAGTTTCAGATATTTGGCAAAATTTTGGCTTCGGGTTTTTTTATTTTTTATTTTTTTAATGGAAACATATAATTTTAGAATCGTTTTGCCATAGAAATTTAGTCTTTTGCTTATCTTACTTTTATCAAAATGTTACTAAAGAATTGGCAGAAAAAACAAGCCATGATTATAGTTGTACTCTTCATGCAATGAGGAATTGCGTGTCTGCTTTTCCTCATAATGCAGCTTTGATCTCCACCCATAAACATGTGTAAACATTTGTTTTTAAGTAAAGAACATATAAACTGCACGCATTGAGAAGGATGCGTCTCTGCCAAGTCAGTTTGCAGAAGAACCAGTTTAGTGGTTTTTCATGGCACACACAGGCTGGGTTATTTTCAGAGATTAAACGGACTGAGTGAGAAGGAGCAAATTTCAGAATGGGTCAGAGTGACGTTTAGCCACGCTGCTGTGATGGAGCTGCAGAAAGATGGCATGATAAGGAAGAACTAGATGTGAAAGCATTCATAGTGCAGGAGCCTTGGATGAAGACATGAAGATGAACTCCTTTTTTCTGGGATACCATTAGCTGGTGTTTATGTGGCTGCAAATGTTGAAGATACTTTATATTTATCATATGACTCATGCTTCTTCTCCTCTGCTCCCTTCTCTCCTATCAGGGATGTGTGTTCCTGTTCTGGTCCCAAGTCAAACTTCACAGCAGCTACATAAAGGGCCCCAGATGTCCCCCCCCCTCCTCCTCCTCCCTACCTTCTACGTCCCAGTAGGCACATCTCTGTAATGGCTCCCTATCGATCCTGAGGCCTCCTTGTCCACACTCAGCGGCCATCGATCGGCCCCTTGCAAAGAGTCTCAAGGGCCCGCTCCACATCCTGTCGCCATGGTGCGCGCTCTAGATGTTATGCGTGTGCGCTTGTTAAATTAACTTTAATTTTTTTTTTTACTCTATCCATTTAAAGAGATGAAGTCTGGTTATACATGCAGTGACATCATCGCTGTGCAGAAAGCCTCCGCTCGCTGTTAGGCGCTGAAGACCTTGGATAGAAGCTGGTCCTCTGCACCATGAAGCGAGGGGCCTTGGCCTCCTTCAGCTGAAACCTTTGAATATGAGCAATTAAAGTCTCAAAGTAAAAAGATTTGCAGGCAACTGTTGCCTCAACAGAGCTGGGACTCAGATAGACGACTGTTGCGTTTGTCATATTAAACACGACAGCTGATTAATCAGTAAAGCTGTTAGTATTATTTTTCTTGCTATTGTTGTAGCTTGATTTATTGAAAGTCTGGATATGGGTCAACTCCCCCCTAACCCCACCCCACTGAGGCCTTTCTTTTTTTTAGCCATTTTGCTGTCTTTTTTTCCTCTACCTAAATAAGAACCAACCCCCCATGTCTCATCCTTTTGTCTCTCATCTGGTTTTCTGTTTTTGTTAAAGAACAGTTGATTAATGATGCCTCAGACAAAGGCTGCAGTCTGTTCTCCACTGAGCTCAGATAGGACGGGGCTTTAGGTAAACCAAAACATGTGTCCCAGTGGAAAGAAAGAAGGTGAACAACATAAAGTTACAGACAGTAGTTGCTTTCTTCACATACGCAGCAATCCGGGTCCTGCTTTTAGAACAGAGCAGCGAAACAGAGAAGCAAATGGAGCAGGCAGTGGGTTTGTTCACCATCTTTTTATAGTTTCTTAGCAACAACAAAAACTTTTTTTTCTATTGATTGATTGTTATTTTTCTTTGAGTTAGATAATAGAGATGCACCTTGCTTTTATGGATCAGAAAAGTTTTGTTTTTCCTCCTTGTTACGATTTTTAGTCTGCAGATCTGTTGTTTGAAAGATGTTCAAATGATAAATCGCATTTTAAGAACCAGTCAAACCAGGACTGAAATATTATGCACTGAAGATTTCTTAAAATTATACATTTTTATGTATTTATTTCTCACCAAAATACAGCTCATTCCACTGATCTTATTTATTGGATTTATTGTTTCTAAAAAGCAGAACAGAGAAGATGGGCTAAGAACTTTGCAGCAGGGCTTCCATTTATTTCTCTTGCAAATGTTGAGCAAACATTAAAAATATCAACAAAAATAAAATTAGATGTGTTTCTATCGAGTGAATTAACCAGGCCGATGCACATTATAACGTCGCTATGCAGTAGCAGTCATTCAAAATTTCCCCACTTTCCTTGATGGATCCTTGGCTGGTCGCCTACGATTCCTTTTTAAAAGTCAAACTTTGTAATAAAATATTCTTCCTGTCATGATTTGTGGACATTAAGATCTAAAGAGAAGCATCATCTCCTGGTTAGAACCTGTAATTCAGTGAAAGGGAGAGTCAGAGTAAAAAAAATATGCAAGAGGGGGTCACTCCAAGTGGCTGGAAGTTTAAGGGGAATTTGCTGGGAGTTGCAGGGACGTGGGCAGCCATTTTGCTGGCGTTTGTCTGGGAAGGGCCATTTTGAATGGCTGCTACTGTACTTTATCCTACATTTAACTGACTAACGAATAACTTTTCTCAGAAATCCAATTAACAACATGAAGCACTAAATATTGTTTTATAAAGTAAAAAGACATTACTATAACATTAACCATTTATTGTTAAAGCTGTACTGACTGAATAAAAAATGCATGTTTTCTTACACTTAATTAAACTACTTAAATAAATCATATCTATATGACATAAAAACAGGAACTATTAGGTTGCTGAATAAAAATGACTATGGATGAAATATGTAAAACACTTATGATTTCAAGTATACAGAGATGTAGAACTACCATTAATAGACAGGGTATGTCACTATGACATACTGTCAGACTATGTGATATTTAATTTCAATAAAATGGACGCTAACTGTGATATAGCTGTGTTTTTCATAAAAGCCTTTCTTGCTACTAGCATAACTTTTTCCATCATGTTAAATGTTTTCTGTAATGACCTCCACCTAAAGCTAGCAATGAACCGGTTAGCCCCTGGGCTAACACCATTCTCTATTCTCACTTAAAGGAAAAGTCTGGTCAAATTCAGAATTCAAACTTCTGAAATGAAATTATTACAAACTGTTCAATAAATGATCAGTGTTTTTAATTAAGAGTAATTTTCATTAGAATGATCTTTACTGGAGGCATCCATGTTTGTCAAAGAACACTACTGCCACCTACGGGTTAGTGACGTCACGGTGCGGCATCGGCTGTTGATCAAGTCCCAGTGCTGTATCTGGTGTTTGTCACAACGCGCTATTATCCAAGTCATCTTGAAAACATCGTCACTGCCGGAAGATGGCAGGAGGGAGGGGTTACTATATTTGGGCTAAAATGGCCGCTCCCAGACTCACTGATCGCGAAGGAAATTATTGTTTTTTATTTTTTTACCGATTTAAGCTAAATTCATTAAATCACTGCAAACGTATTAGTTTTAGGCATAGATAATGATCCATTGATTATTCCTTGCTGACCGGACTTTTCCTTTAAGATAAAAATCTATTTTTCTATTATGTTGATATAGAATAAATGTAAAGTATAGATTAGTGTAAACAGTGTGCAACTGAGGTCCATTTATCCAAAGTCATCATATGATGAGAAAGCCTGCCTGCCTGCAGGCTCCTCAGGACGGAGCTCAGCGCGGCTGAAAGCCCTCATAGAAGCCAGATCGCCTTACTGAATGATAATCAAGCATATTATTCCTGTGACTGCATTGTTAGCTGTCTTCATAATGGAGGGGCTTGACACCCGTGACCTACTTTATTGCTACAATCCTCTATGTTTGTGCAGCATTGACATGGTCTAATTGCGTTCGCTCGCTGCCTAAGGTAAACATGTCCTGGGTGAAATTATTGCCCAGAAGCTATATTGGCTAATAACAGTTATGTGTTTGGTTATTTCAGCTCGGCACTGACTCACTGGGCCATTCTGTTCCTCTAATGTTCAGACCTTTTGTTTGCACTTTGCTCCTCGGTCAATATAGTCACCGAATGTCCTGGATTTATTGTTTAAGCTTAAGAATAATGACATTTCTCTGTTGTTTCTTTTCTTCTGTTTAACCTATGGAAATAACCATTGGTGGGATATTTACGGTTATTCTGTTGGAGCTATAAATGTTTGTGTATGAAGACAACATGTCTTTGAAGATGCTGAAGCTTTACTTTGAGTCTTTGGGCCAAACGGAGAGGGAACGTTTCAGACATGTTTAGGTTTCGGTCTGGTGTTCATTCTGTCCAGCATATCCATGGTCAATACGCAGATTTAGGGGTTATCATTTTAATTTTGTACGAAATATACACTTTAAACTACCTCAAAGGCCGTGTATCCCTTAATTCATGTACAAACAAAAAAAATTATTTTAGGTTAGATCGCCATACGCTTCAAAAAAACACCAAAAAGTAAGTAAGAAGAGTAAGAGTTAAGTAAGAGTAAAGAGATACACACCCGCTTAGGTAGTTTAAAGTGTATATTTCATACAAAACTAAAGGGATAAACTAAAGGGATTAGACGGATTTTGACGGGATATGCTCATCTGACAGAACACGGGTTTTTTTTTTTAGACTGAGGCCAACCTGGGACGGCGAGGAGGAGCGACTAAACTGGCTCGGTAAGAAAAGTTGTAAACATGATGGTCAGTTTTCCAACAGAAGGGAATTATTTCCTTTTGTACTTAAAATTTGCCTTTCTAATTTTGCTTTTGAACTCTGGGCTCAATTTGACTATTGGTAATCTCTTCCTTCCTGATTCTAACACAAACTATCCCCGTGCATACGCTCAACTTGATGAGTATCTGATAACATTTTCCTGTTAAAGTCACAGTGGAGCAAAAGAAAAAAAAACCAACAACAACGAAATAAAGACAAAACAAACTCTTAACTCCACTTCCTGCTTGTGTGCGTTTTGGGGCAGGTTCACCCTGTAATCATCTCCGTCCTCCTTAGCTCTGCTAATGGGAGAAGAAAAAAACATAATAACCTTTTTATCTGTAACTTCTGTATGATCAAGATAATTTGTAGGGAAACATTTCATCAAATGTGTTTTTTGTGCACCAAAAAAAAAAGAAAGTTCAGTTCGGGTCAAGCTCAGTTGTCCGAATCAACGAAGGGTTGACCTTCTGGCTCATGTTCATTTCATGGGTCTGAGCCTCTCTAAATAATTCACAGCATCTTTTTAACCAACCAGAGGCTCAGCTGGGCCGTCTGTCATTATTCCCTGTCACTGGACTTTCAAGCCCAGTTCCTATTCACTCACACACAACCCCAGCACCCCCACACGGCATTGTGCACCTGCCCAGATGAGCAGATGATGCTTTAGTGCCAGAGGCAAAGGTAGAGCAGCTTTGGCGGGTGTATTTTTCATCCTGGCTGTCAGCTGTTTTTCTAAACCCATCACTACCTGCTCTGCACTGAGACACCGTGTACCCAGCACAGTCCGCATTCGCTCTCTCCTCCTCCCTCTGAGAGGATCAATCTTCTTCACTTTAGTAATTTTGCCTTATTGTCTTCATTTTCAGCATTTCCGCTGCCTTATGCACACACCACTCCCAGCTAGCCAAATTACATAACCACCCTCTGCAAACTCTCAGGGTGCCTCCCCCATTCCTCCTTTTAATATTCCAGCATGCAAACACACTCTTGGACAGTAGCTAATGACCTTGCTTCTTCCTCTCCATGCATGCTTCTTCTTTGTGGTAGCTCACTTCTTTTCTTTAGCTCCTCCTTTAGTTCCCATCTTCTTTCTTTATTCCTCTCTGCTCATCTCCCGCTTCCTACCTCCTGCTCTCCCAGTGGTCTCATTAGGCATGAGGGAGGCAGCCTTGTGTGTATGTGTTCTCGTTGCCACAGTCTCACTTGACTGAGCATGCCATCACACTAGCAAGGGCCGGGGCTCCATTATTACCACAAAGCTGTCACAACTAGTATATAAAGTAACCTCCTGTTGCCAAGTGGTGTGCAAGTATAGGAGCCACTCTCTTAACGCTGATAGCTTGTCTTTGGTTGCTCTGCAGAGAGGAAGGTGTTGCTATGGTTCTAGCAGCCTGTTTCTAACAAAATCAGGATTGTTACCCAGGAATGAAAACACAAACTTCAATGTATTTCTTTGGGATATCGGATGATAAACCAACACAGTGTAGGGCATCAGTGCACAGGTATAGAAGGTATAGAAGAGTTTCCTGTTTCCTTGTTAGGGGGAACAGAAGACCTCACCAGGCCAACAATTCCCTTTAACAACCTCCCTTTCAGAGACATAGGCAGGTATGGGGTATTACAGGCTAACAAAGAAGC
>NW_015150775.1:488052-497464 GCF_000732505.1 Cyprinodon variegatus
GAGGACATTTCACTTTAGCCTCGGGATGGTCTCACGAGGCTAAAGTGAAATGTCCTCCAGCTGGGAAATAAAGTCCAGTGGAATGTTTTTTTTTAAGTTTTTTTTTTTTAATATAGAAGAAAGCAATGTATGGTTTTGCAAACCTTTCCCTTTTTGACCAAAGATCTCCATTTTGGCCTCTTTTAAAGGATATTCCTCCAAGTCTTAGCTTAGCTAAACATCCCGTGTCCTTTCCTTAGCTTGCTGCAGCTCAGCTACCTATTTTCTTGTCATTCTTCCAAAAAAAAAACAGATTTGCATGACTAATTGTTCTGTTTTTTCTCCCACACTGTTTACATTTGATCATTGCTGCACTTTATCGAATGGAAATGTTCATTTACTGTCTGAAAAGCTGAACTAAACGAAATATCATACACTCCGTGTACACAAAATGACAAAAGTCTAAGATATACAAGTCTGAGATTTATAGTTTATATTTGAAGAGTTTTGTGTTAATTACTGCTGTAATTAGGTTATTCTACGATCAAATGGCATTTTTAGAGTCAGTCTACCATTACTCTATGTGACAAATAAACCTGATTACCAAATTAGTTAACTATTATTTCAATAAGTGATTATTTACAATTAATTGATTAATTGTTTCAGACCCATTAGAGATAGACTGATGCATTGGTGGGCTGATCTTTCTGGTCGACCCACATCCAGGCAGAAACATTCCTATATTGACTGATATTGTATTGGTATTGGTAGACTAAGTAATGGTTGGTTGATTCATTAATGCATTCAGCAGCCATGTCTGTTTGGTATCCATTGTTAATGTTCTGTTTGGTCTGTTATTACAGGTTTGTTTTAGGTTTACACTGAGTTATTTTTATCATGTAAATATAGGAAGAAGAAACAAAAAGCTCTTAGGATCAGTCAAGAAACATGGGAGGAGTTAGACTGATGTCAAAATAATCGGTAAAAAGCTTATATTGATTGATCTCTAGTGCAGATGATGCTTCATGGAAAGCAGCGTTCTATTCTTTGGTCTTAATTTTTACAATTAATTACTAGTTTTTGACAATTTATCACTTAGACATTAAATAAATGCCCTAAAGTTTGCATGTAAACTGAAAAACTGGGAATATTGCTAAAGTAAATGATAATCCTGTGAGCACATGCTGATCAGGAATCCCTAAAACCACATTCCAAACACATCTGTCTCTTCTCTATAATGACACCCCACCTATGTGGTCCTGCCCGGGATGTCCTCCTATCTCCTGACTGAATGAGTGATTATGCATGCTTGTGTGTGTGTGTGAGAGCATCACTGTTTAGCTAGTGTCTAGTTACCAGGATGAAGCCCTTTGCAGAAATGGTTCTCTCTGCTGCCTGCTTGGCATGCCTGACCTCAGCGGGTCATCGTCCATTTCCAGATGAAACCTAAATGTCAAGCGCGGCCCCCTGCTAAAGCCATTTGTCATCCTCTGTGGGTCAGTCAGCCTGAATACGCACACACATGCGGACAAGCTCACCTGCTAATACTTCACTGGATTGATGTAGAGGTATTGTTTTTAGTAGAAATGCATGATATATAAGGATTAAAAACACACTTTGATCAAAGTATTAGCTCTTTTCAGATATGTTAAATGATTTTCAGGTCAATATTCTGCACTTGGTGCGTATCGATGCTCTTTGCTGGCTGCTCTTCCCCAAAACCTTCCTATGAGATGTTCATATCCGTGACTGAATGAATAATGTGACCCAGAGCTCAGTCTTAGCCAACACCAAAAATACAATCTTAAAATGTGTGAAAAAGCATGAATTAAATCAGCTCCTGCTGTCTAACCCTTGTGGGTATCCAGCCTGCCGAATAAAACCGCTGTAATGGCGGACAGCAGCCTTATCGTCCCAGTATGAGGCTGCAGATCTGGAGCTGACGGGTTTAACACCAGAGCTAACTAAGTTCCAAGTTTTTGTGAGCTAACTAAACAGATCTGAAACGTACCTGACTGAGCAGACATATGTCTCTGATGTAGGATTTAATCGAGACGGATGAATGTGGTCTTCTCTTTGACAGGAACACAGCGACTGACTAGTCCTCTGTTCCTTAGCGGTCTGCTATCAGATTCCAAAACATAAAAGCAAACTGTCATAACCTGGTATTTACATAAACAATGCATCCAAAACTGTCTTTAAATTCATGTTTGATCAATTTCAGGGCTGCTCAGTGGGGCAGTGGGTAGCACTGCTGCCTTGCCACAAGAAGGGTTTGGGTTCAATTCCTCTTTCTGCATGGAGTTTGCATGTTCTTCCTGAGGATGCGCGGGTTCTCTCTGGGTACTCCAGCTTCCTCACACCGCCCAGAAACATGGCTGTTAGGTTTATTGGCCTCTATATATTCTATTTAGGTGTGAGTGTGTGCGTGAATGGTTGTTTGTCCTATTGGAGTGCGATGGACTGGCGACCTGTCCAGGGTGGACGCCGCCTCTCGCCCGTAGACTGGAGATAGGCACCTGCACCACTCGCCACCCCAACAGGGATAAAGCATGACGGAAATATTTTTGAGGAGAAAATAAATAAAAGCTCAATTTAATACCCTATTTATTTATTTTTTTTTTCTTGTGAGGGCATTCAGGAGAATTTCACGTGTGTATGAGGGAATGTAGCGTGAGCAACATTCCCTCATAGCTGATGCTACACAAGCAGCCGCAGGCACAGTTTGCAGCAGAGACTGCCTGCATGTCAGTGTTGTTTGGACGGGTGGAGTAGGACATGCTGCTTGCTGTAGCAAGGGAACTCAGAGTCATCAGGCTTTCAGCTTGTTGTCAGAGACTCCAATAAAACAGAAAATATGTTGCTAGATGTGTCTTTAAAAAAAGACAGGTTGCTTAACATAGCAACCAAGTTGGTAAGTTAGCAACAGTGATTATTGGAATGACTCATTTTGGTGGAAAGGAGATTAACTTGATGAATGTAAAGAGGGCTAATGCTAACANCTGAGCAGACATATGTCTCTGATGTAGGATTTAATCGAGACGGATGAATGTGGTCTTGTCTTTGACAGGAACACAGCGACTGACTAGTCCTCTGTTCCTTAGCGGTCTGCTATCAGATTCCAAAACATAAAAGCAAACTGTCATAACCTGGTATTTACATAAACAATGCATCCAAAACTGTCTTTAAATTCATGTTTGATCAATTTCAGGGCTGCTCAGTGGGGCAGTGGGTAGCACTGCTGCCTTGCCACAAGAAGGGTTTGGGTTCAATTCCTCTTTCTGCATGGAGTTTGCATGTTCTTCCTGAGGATGCGCGGGTTCTCTCTGGGTACTCCAGCTTCCTCACACCGCCCAGAAACATGGCTGTTAGGTTTATTGGCCTCTATATATTCTATTTAGGTGTGAGTGTGTGCGTGAATGGTTGTTTGTCCTATTGGAGTGCGATGGACTGGCGACCTGTCCAGGGTGGACGCCGCCTCTCGCCCGTAGACTGGAGATAGGCACCTGCACCACTCGCCACCCCAACAGGGATAAAGCATGACGGAAATATTTTTGAGGAGAAAATAAATAAAAGCTCAATTTAATACCCTATTTATTTATTTTTTTTTTCTTGTGAGGGCATTCAGGAGAATTTCACGTGTGTATGAGGGAATGTAGCGTGAGCAACATTCCCTCATAGCTGATGCTACACAAGCAGCCGCAGGCACAGTTTGCAGCAGAGACTGCCTGCATGTCAGTGTTGTTTGGACGGGTGGAGTAGGACATGCTGCTTGCTGTAGCAAGGGAACTCAGAGTCATCAGGCTTTCAGCTTGTTGTCAGAGACTCCAATAAAACAGAAAATATGTTGCTAGATGTGTCTTTAAAAAAAGACAGGTTGCTTAACATAGCAACCAAGTTGGTAAGTTAGCAACAGTGATTATTGGAATGACCCATTTTGGTGGAAAGGAGATTAACTTGATGAATGTAAAGAGGGCTAATGCTAACACAGGAGGACCAAATCAAGAGAGCACACTCTTTTGGGCTTTTCAGGTTTGAATAAACCAAGACTGTGTCTGAACGTTCGCTCTAACCCCTAAATCTTTCAATCACTGTGGGGACTATATAGTGGACTTTATAGTGAACTCAGTTAATTGACTGTTTGGACAGATAATCACTACTTTCTGCTTCCTGTTGGTCCTGTAACTCTGCCTCCCTGCATGGTGCCTGCGCCATCTTTATTTGTCACCGCTGTCGGTTAGCGACAGGCGTAGGCGACAGCGGGCCACTGTGACAACAAATCCCATGATGCTTTGCAAAGGAGAGCTCTACTCACAAAGCATTCCAGGATATATTTCATCTTACCTAGTAACCATGGTTGATCACTACCTTTCAAGGTGCATTTCATCCACTAGACTTTCAGACACTCATCTAAAATGGCTTAACAACTATATAGTGCCCTATATAGGGTTATATATTAGGGTGGACAAGTTGAAGTAGTGGGCTAGTGTTTAGGGCATAGAGCCTGGAATCCTGAGGTTCTGGGTTCAAGTCCCACTCCCAAAACTGAAACTCTGGGTCTCTGAGCAAGACCCTTAACCCCACACTGCTCCCCGGGCGCCCCAAGATGGCAGCCCACTGCTCCCCAAGGGGATGGGTTAAATACAGACGTAAACTTCTCCAATGTGAGATCAATAAAGTTCAGTTCTGTAGTGACCATGGAGGTACGCAACTTTTCAAGGTGCGTTGTGGGAAATTTCTATTCCACTCTACTTTTTCACTCATCTAAAATGGTGTAACCACTATACCCTATATAGTGGTTAGGGTGGACATTCGGCCACAGCCCAAGGCACTTTTACACTCCAGATTATATATATATATATATATATATATATATATATATATATATATATATATATATATATATATATTGTTGATGTTATCGGCCGATGTTGATCATGTTGAAATATTTTTATATTAGTCCAATAGTTAAAACTGGGGTGACATTAACATTTTTTTCCATCTAGATTGTTTCTCTATAGTGATGTAGCAAAGGATTGTGGGTGTTTATCCAAAGCAGAGAAGCAATATCAGCAATGTGTTTGTTTTTTCATGACAAAAGGGGATTAATATAGGATAAATTATTGGTATATTTCTGTTATCGGCCATGACGGCTATATTATTATTGGAAATCAGCTCATATTTCCATATCCAAAGTTTTTAGTTTTTCCATTTAGTTTTGTTTTTATTTGAATCCTTGGATAATTACTTCATGCAACAGTTTTAAAGTGTCGCGGTATAAACTGCCTCTAGTCTGCAGCTGTTTAGCGTATCTCTGAAAGGACTGACTGACCTCCATTGTTAATAACTGATGACTCAGCTCTCTTTTGGAAAAAAAAAAGACCTGTCATTTTTTTTCTGTAATTATTTTTCCTGCTGGTTCAGTTCTTCCCTGTCCAAACTCTGCAGGAGTTGAGAAATGTTATAGAAAAACTGATGTGTTGAAACGCCTGACATAGATAGTGACTCATCTGAATATCGATCACAGTAGTGATCATGCATGGAAAACATCTTGGAAACGGTTCGCCACTTCATTTGTTCCCACTCTGCAGCAGCGAGTTTTCCGAAGCTCCTGTTGATGTGGAAAGACTCCGTTTTTTTCCCGCTCTTCCATATACACAACAATCATCTCCTAGCGCTATTATCAGAAGCTCACTCCATCACTTGTTACTTTCATTATTAAACAACAGCAATCCATTTTTACCGATAAAGGACAGTGCATTTGGGTGCATATATAAACATAGGAGCTGTTTACAGGAAGCTGTCAGCCATGTGTCCTGATGATAAACAAACAGCAAAGAATCCTCTTTTTAATGATGGCTTACGAGCCGGCGTGTTGAATATTGACTGAAAGATTGAAAGCACTCTCAAGGGCCTTTCTAACATGACATATGGCTCTGACTCTGTAGTTTTTTTCTTTGTCCTTCATTTTTTTCCTCCTCCACCCACATCCCTTCCCCTTTTAGCTCTCCCTTTATTTGTCTTTACTCAGTGGCTTGTGCAAAGACTTTAGCCCATAAAGAACAGATCCAGGACATGCATGCGTCTCCACTTAAGACTTGAAGCAACATCTGCAGGCGGTTAGACTTGATGCAACATGAGCGCTGCATGAAGTGCTCCATGTTAAAATGATCCTGCAGATGCACACTTCATCTGTAAAGGAGTTTCCTACCTCTATGTGTCTTCAAAGTGACTATTATTGTTTTACTCTGCTTAGCAAACGCATAGACAGGAGGGTTGTGGTGATAAACATCTCCTTTTCTTTGCTTCTCCATGCAGAATTTAGAATATAAACCTAAAAGTGATGTTCATATGATGAAACTCTGCATAAAGCCTGTGTTTGCAGGTTTGCTTTTTATCCTACATTGGCAACACTCATGCTACGTTCAGACCGCATGCAACAGAAGCAACAAAAACACGTGTGCTGCTTTATTTTTAATGCTTCTGCAAGTTTAGTTCTGACGCGCGGCTGAAGCATCTTTGCTGCTCTAGCTGTGTGGTGTAAAAGTGGGTCTGATGCTCGTTGGGCGGAGCTACACTATCCTTTCTTTGCCTGTAGAAATGGAAGCTATATTTGCTGTGATCAGTGTGTAAAAAGTAGTTTCAATGTTTTTAAGTGAAAAAGTCCACCTGAAAACTTCATATGTTCAGTCAGTTTATCAACATTAGGATCCTGCCTTCATATATAATTTCTCTGTGTGAGCCGCTCAGACCCCAATACATCGGCGGTGCGCTCTTACAGGGAATCCCATTCAGCAACAGCCTCTGGCCCGGTCGCCTCTTCGCAGTTTTCCGCTACTGTTTGTGGCAGCTGGAAGGCGTTTTTCATGCAATCCAAACTGCAGACACCAGAATAATAAAATAAAACATATTTTGCTGGCAGGTTTCGACATTCTAAATTAACTTAGGTGTTTATTAACTGTTTCAGAGGAGTGATCATAGCGCTCTGCATCAGCAGCACTGTGTCTGTCTCCCTGCCAGCTCCCAGACCAGCTTCTCTGATTGGTTGATGTGGCGCGTCAAGCAGCTAAAGTTCAAGTTTTCCAACTCCAGCAGCTGCTGCTTCTGAAGCGCATCAGGTCCTCGTGAGGCGCTGCTTCATTTGCTCAGACTCGCTGCTCCTGCTGCTCAAAACACGCTGCAGGACCAATTGCTGCACCTTGATGCAACCATTGACTTTGCATGAACGTAGCATTAGACCAGGTTCTCTCTCAACATGGTGTAGGTGACACAAGGAACCTAATGTCAATAGGTTCATTCACATAAACAGCAGACGGGACAGAGATTTGGTAACTTTTAGAATAAAATCAACCCAACAGCTAAGGCTAACTGGGCTAGCATAAACTAAGCAGAGAAGCAAACGAACTATTGGAGGGTGACTGGCTGGATGTGCTCTCTTCATCCTCTGACATGGGAGCTGGCTCGGAGCTCGTCTGCCTGGCTGTGTGTTTCCTGGACGGGGCCGCCTGTGGAGCTGCTTTTTCTATGTCTGCTTCTGTCTCCTTGAACCCCAGTCGGCCTCAGCAGATGGCCGCTCACACTGAGCCTGGTTCTGCTGGAGGTTTCTTCCTGTTAAAAGGGAGTTTTTATCTCCACTGTCGCTACAAGCATGCTCAGTGTGAGGGATTGTATTTGAGTCAATGAGTCGATGCAATCAACTGGTTTTCCTTAGATAGAAAACTTTGAATCAATCTGACTGGATGGTCTGGTTGAACTTTAAAGGGCCTTGAGATGACGTGTTGTAAATTGGTGCTATAGAAATAAACTGAACTGAATTTAATTGAATTGAAAAAAGGATATTTATGCTGCTTACCACTTTTGGTTATTTTGCATGTTGTCACTTACATTTAATATTTTAGATGATTAAATAGTCGATATGCAGGGTTTGCATTCATGCAAAAATGCATTCTGATTCGGGTGATTATTAATAATTAAAATCGTTTTATTCAGTTGCAATCTAAGTTGCTGCAGGGATTTTCTCAAATGGTTTTATTTAGAGCTGCATATTATACTGCAAGCCAATCAACTTCATAACACTGCTGTGCTTAAAATGAATAAAACAGACTATTTTTCCTGGCAACAGCTCGGTTGTTGACACTTAACACGTTTATTAGATTTTACAAAATCACACTTATCACAAAGCTAAATGAGGACTGGTGAGTAAAGCTGCAGCCGATGTTGTTACAGGTTTCCGCAGTGATATTAGAATATTTTATATCACGCAGCTCGGCTGTTATTTGTGGTCTCAATGGAAGCTTGAAAACATTTCGGTCAATGTTGATATTACGTCTTTGTTTTCCAACTAAGCTTCTATTTTTGCTTTTGAGAACAATGGAAACAATGTCAACACATTTTTCAAGGGCAGCGACCAGTAGCTGAGACACCGAGGGTATTAGTAATAAGACGGGGGCTGGCAGAGAGACAGAAAATGACCAAAGATCCTTTAGTGATGGTATATGGGGGATGCAGCCATGGCATTGCCACCTGCACTGAAAGCAAAGATGTCGTCTCCTCCTCCTTTGATGAATGTTTCATCACTGATGCCGTCTTTGTCTCAGCTTTTCTCTGTCTGAGTTTTCCTGACACTGGTAAGCTTTCTTTCGTGTTTTTTTTCCTTCTTTTTTTCTGCAATGTCACTCTTTTATTTGTTGCACAATATAGTTTTTGGTTCGCCTCGTTGGGCCAATATCACACAGCGTTTATTTATCTGCAGACTGAAGGCTAGACTCCTTAACATATCCTTTTTTATGGTTTCTTCTTAAGAAACCTTTTTTTTTTACTATTAGCAGCTGCCCTATTTAATGCATCTAATCTTAGCTCCACTCAGTCCGATGAAAATGACAGAGAAGACGAGGCCTTTCTTGTTCTGAGCTCTACCTGCTCCACGTCGGGTTAATTGATCTCTGCTGATTACTTACATGTTTTTGCCTCTTTGGCCTCTTAAAGTTTCTGTTTAACCCCATTATCTGATGAGATGTACGTGTGACACACCAGGGAGTATTTGGTGTCCGTATGTGTGTGTGATTCCCAGTTGCCTCTCAAAGATAAAGAGCTGCTTTACCTAAGGGGTATGAGGTTTGACAAAACTGTAGAGCTCTCACCCCCCAACCCTTCTATCTAAGCCCCTCCACCGTTGATAAATGTTCTTTTCTTCAGGGAAGGAGGTGGTTGGTTTAAAGGAGGAGCTTTTAATGTAGGTTTATATATGTGTGTGTGTGTGAGTGGGGCTTACTAATGCAGAGCGGTGCAGCAGGGCTAGGCTCGCTCGGAGGCAGGCCTGCAACCTCGACCCCAGCATCATTTGTTTGGACGGGGGCCGTCAGCGGCTGTCACAGGGCCCATGATGAAGTGTCAGGAGGTAATTGTCCCCGAGAAGCATCCACATCTTCTGGGG
>NW_015150775.1:497834-500390 GCF_000732505.1 Cyprinodon variegatus
GGCTGACACAGAGAGAAATGACACACTGAGTTCCTCCTATTCTTTCTCTCCTTCCTTCTCACTTCCCCCTTTTCTACTTGGAGTCTTAGCTTGAATATGGAGTGAAATTTGTCCTCTTTATAAACAAAAAAAAGGATTTTGTAAATGGAAATAGAAAAAATAAAATGCAATCCAGAAATGACTTTTTGTAAATGTTCATAATAGGAAAAAAGGGTTGGAGAGTTTTCTTTTTTCATTTTAAAAAATTTCCAATGGTATTTTTCTATTTTTTTTTTTTCTTTTACAGATTTTATATTTTACAATCATATTTTTTATTACGACACTTTTTTGAGTTGAGTTTAACAAATTGCATTTTAAATTAATTTGTACAGATCGCATTTTCTCTCAGAAACAATATAAAATCTGAGGAATATGATTTTGAAATAAAATTTGACATAATAGAAAACTATAAAAACCAAGTAAACAACAAAGTTACTCTAAAAAAAATTTTTTTTGATTGTGACAATTTTCCAAGTTGTTTCTGAATTGCAATTTTTTTTTTAAACAAATTTCAATTTTCAAAACTTTTCTTTGCTGGCAGCAACAATAATGAAGAAATTGTACTGGAACCATACAGTAGCTCATCAGACAAAGCCTCCTATGTTGAGGCACCAAGGTAAGGAAGGTAATTGTGAATCGACCTGACCTCTTATCTGCCGCTCTTTCTGTGCTTTTTGCTCAAAGCTTATTTGCAGGAATCCTTGTCAGTGACTTTTGTAAAGCTCTGCTCTTCATCTATTTAAATACATGTATTTATATATTCTCAAATGTTCAAAGGCTCAAATGTTCTGTTAATTGGATTTTATTCATAGGATGGTGTCTTTATGTAATGAAAAGCTTTACATTAGCTTTTTTCAAGGCTGTTCGTAATGTCTTCTCATAGTTTGGAGCCCCAATGTCCTGGTTTGATACCATACATGACCAGAAGTTGTAATTCTGAAGGTCATAGTTTAATCAAAATACTCATAAACTTTATGTTTATAAAGTGTACCCAAAATACACTTTATAAACACTTTAAAACAGTCATATGTGTCTTAAAGCCTCTGTAGGAGGTTCAGAGTAGCTAAGAAATACCTTTCCCAACCTGTTGGCTAGAGTATGCTCAAAATGCTCTATTTTAAAAAGCATACCCTTTATGATGTCATCAGGGGAAATATGCTGTCCAAAAAGAGCTGTAGCAGCCCATTGGTCAATCTCCTAGACTATTTTTTACCAGCTCTGACTGGTTGTCATGGTTGCGGGTTGGGGGGTTGTGGCCTTCGGGAGGACGGGGCGTGGAAAACAAAAAAAAGCTTGTCTAGTGGACGGCTGAATGAGGAGATATCTAATCTGTGAGGATATTTTATATTTTATAATTTTCAAATGTACCA
This sequence comes from Cyprinodon variegatus, assembly GCF_000732505.1. NCBI lineage: Eukaryota > Metazoa > Chordata > Actinopteri > Cyprinodontiformes > Cyprinodontidae > Cyprinodon > Cyprinodon variegatus. The sequence goes on from NW_015150775.1 coordinate 499,244, forward strand.
TAATATGTGACTTTTAAAGTCTTTATGATAGCAGCTGATTGCAGAATAGTTGGAGGGGGACTCACACTTTGCCAAACCCTTAAAGGAGATTAAAGAAACTTCTAAAATTGTTTAATTTTTAAGAGAAAATAAATTAATTAGAGCTCATTCAGACCCTTTAGTACTTCTTTTTTCTCAAAGGGGTACATATGACTATTTAACTTGTGTTTATGTGTTCCTCTGGATGTAGCATTAGCTGCTAGCTATGTTTTTTTACCCATTTTTTTCCGGTCACCTTTTTTTTTGTGTTTTTTTTTTTCTGTTTAATTTTCGGCTGCTGCCATATCAAATTTCTTTTCTTCTGCAGTGCTTTTCTGCTTGATCCACCCAGAACTCTGGATGTCTTCCTTCATTAACAAATCCCTCAGCCTTTCGCAACACCAACACTCTACAGCGGTGCAACTTAATTATTTTTGCTCTCCGGTCTTTATCTAGTTGCACACTGTGATATTGGGTTAGGCAGCCTGTCTCCTCATTCAGATGGCTGCCAGGAGATGCCACTCCTAGCTTACCAACTGCATTTATAAACTGATAGGTTAAAACTCCAACTTTTAATGCCCCTTTTTTTTTTTTTTTTTTTTTTTTTTTTACAAATTACAGCCCGTTTCTAGAAGAGACTAAGCTATTAAAGAGATTAAAGACCAGGCAAAGACAAGAGTGGCTACAAATCAGCAAAGATGAAAGCCACTTTGGATGGAGGAGGAGGATAGGTAAAGGACAGGGTGATGAAGGGCGCTTCAAAGGTCCAATCCTTTATTCATTTTCCCCTATCACCACCATGACATTTTAACTTTGTTTTAAAGGAAAAGTCCGCTCATATTCAGAATTCAAACTTCTAAAAGTATTTAAAATATGAAATTATTACATATCATTCAATAAATGAAAAGTGTTTTTAATTAAGACTGATTTTCATGTGAATGTGCTTTACTGGAGGCATCCATGTTTGTCAAAGAACACTACTGCCACCTACTGGTTTGTGACGTCACGGTGCGGTATCGGCTGTTGATCAAGTCCCAGTGCTGTATCTGGTGTTTGTCACATCGCGCTATTATCCATGTCATCTTGAAAACATTCTTCTTCCAAATGTTGGCTACATATTACGGGTTTT
>NW_015150775.1:500839-508101 GCF_000732505.1 Cyprinodon variegatus
TCTGGTGAATTTCAATGGTGAAGTCCTCTGGAAATCTTCAATAATTGTTGTTGATTGCAGATGTGTCTAGTAGTTCCCATTGATTTAGCTTGTAAAGCGGGGAGAATGGCGCTAGGCTTACCGCACCGTGACGTCACTGCTGGGCAAAAATGGCCCCTCCCAGACTCAGTGATCGCAACAAAAAATATTGTTTTTATTTTTTACTGATTAATGCTAAATTCATTAAATTACCATAAACAGTTTTAGGTATAAATAATGAACCATTGATTATTCCTTGCTAAACGGACTTTTCCTTCAAACACCATCTGTACTTTCTAATGTTTAAAATGAGCATAAAAGTGACATCTAAAAACTCGTTTCACAATGAGAAAATGAGCCTAAACGGAATAAAGGCTTCACTTTTGGCAGGTGGCCACCTGTGAGCCTGAGGACAGCAGGTGACTTACAGTAGGAGACAGATGGACGGCTCCGTCCCTCTGTCCTCCTGCCACTCCACACCTTCTAAACAAGGAGTCCCTCTCATCCTCTAATGCACACATTCCCACCGTTTCTCTGTCTTTCTATTTAATGGGCCACCAGCTCGAGGCGTTGAACCCACTCCCTCTGGTACTGCACACAAACAGCATGCACACAGGCTGATGGCGGATAACAGACACTCCTGGGTATCCTGGGTCACAGTGTGGCATGCACACACTAAGCAGGAGCAGCAGCGGAAACCGCAGGCCATTAAATTATGCTCTGGTCTGTGGGATGATGAATCTGGGCGGTGATTAGTTAGCTGAGGAGGGAGGGACACTGCTTGGGCTCTTTAATGGGTCATCATTTGGAAGATCACTCTATTGTCCCATCTCTCCTGACATTTAAATCCAATCACACTGGATACGACTGCGGCCCACCACAGGGGATTCTGGGAGAAATTGAAAAGCCGTGAGCAGAGAACGCGTCCATCCAGCATGGCTGATGCAGATAAGATCATATTCCTTAAATGTATGTCATTCATATCCTTTAAACTTTCCTGGGTTCTCTTCCATTAAAACATTTTAAAACCAGCATTTTAATTTCTTTTTTGTTATTTTGCCTTCCTGTTTTCCTCTTCAACATTTTTTTTCTCTTTTAACTACCTGGTCCAAGAAAGGTCCTAATTTTGTCTTGATTTTGACGGTCATTTCGTTTTTTTATCAATAAATTAATGATACCAGGGAAATTATAATGCTTATCCATCCATCTTCTTCCTCTTATCCGGGGTCGGGTCGCAGGATTAGCAGCTTCAGTAGGGAGGCCCAGACTTCCCTCTCTCCAGCCACTTGGGCTAGCTCCTCCGGGGGAATCCCAAGGCGTTCCCAGGCCAGCTGAGAAACATAGTCCCTCCAGTGTGTCCTGGGTCTCCCCCGGGGCCTCCTCCCAGTGGGACGTGCCCGGAACACCTCACCAGGGAGGCGTCCAGGAGGGATCCTAACCAGATGCCCGAGCCACCTCAACTGGCTCCTCTCCATGTGGAGGAGCAGCAGCTCTACTCTGAGTCCTCTCCGGATGACTGAGCTCCTCACCCTATCTCTAAGGGAGAGCCCAGACACACTGCGGAGAAAACTCATTTCAGCCGCTTGTATAGATGAGGGTAGGAACGTAGATCGACCGGTAAATCGAGAGCTTTGCTTTTTGGCTCAGCTCTTTCTTCACCATAACAGACCAGGGTATATCTGCATTAACTGCGACACACACGCAGACGACCTGGTTTCTGAGCGTAAACCAGACTTCAGCTGCATTAAGAAATTATTATCCTCATTGGGATGTAAAGTGGAACACAGTTATTTTTTTTTACATTGGGTCCTTGATTTTACGTTATTACATCATGTTCTACTCACCCATATGAGTTTTGTATCATGTGGAGCCGTTCTGAAGATATTCCATTAGGTTATATCCAAGTAACGTCTTCCTATGGGCAACGACTTGAAGGCACAAACTAAACTGTTCATCATTTATTCTTTATGGTACGCCAGCATTCAGAACATGTAGGCCAATCACTGTCCTCCAGACATCCACGGTAATATTTTTTATATTTATATTTTTTAAAAACAAAGCAGAGTGTGTATGACGTCATCCGAGTGCCGGACTGGAGTCGTAACAGGCAGCCCGGGCCACAGGCGGCTACGCTCTACCCCTTCTATTCATTCTAGCTAATCTGAATCGTTCCATTTGGAGAGCGAGATCATCTGTGGTAGCAGCACTAGACATCTTCCAGGCATGTGAGGAAAACTAGCAGCAGTTCAGAGGACAGGATGAATAGCTGGCGCGTGCTGATGACGTCATACACGCATCGCTTCGTTTTCAAAAGATATAAATATAAAAAATATAACCGAGGATGTCTGGGGGACCATAGCTACGTTTACATGGACACAAATAATCGGATTGAAGGCCTGATCAGATCAAAAATGTTTCATGTCAACAAGATTCTAATGCGATTCGGTCCGATCGGAAATAAATTTAATTCCGAAAGAGAGAGGTGGTTTTTGCTGATCGCCATTCTGATTGGCGTCCATGTAAACACCCATTCGGATCTTAAGAGTAAAATAATCTTCACTGCGCATGTGTGCGACGTCAGCGTGACGTTTTTCCGCCTTGTCAACAACAGGAAACCACCGGTCGCTCTCGCTGTGAACAACATGGCGGGGGGAGTCTAGGAACGCCGACTTATACACTCAAGTTCATTTAAAGCTGCAGGAAGCAGGAATTTATCCTCTTCCTCTTTTCTCTCTCCACAGCCCACTCGCTCTCCCACGCCGGTTCAATCGCTCATTCTCTACATTTTCTCTCGGACATTTCGCTGCCAAGCGCTTTTTTCCTCCTCTCTCCTTTTTTCTTTCCGCTCGCTCCGAGCGCATCGTTTGTCAGGCCTCCCAAAAACCAGACGCAGACAGAACTGCCAAGTTTGGCAGGAAGTTCTGCGCATGCTTAAAAGATTTAATCTGATCCAACGCTTGGTACATGTATACACACGTCATGATCGGATCATTTCATTTAGTGTCCATGTAAACGGAGATTTTGAATTTCCGATCAACCAAGGTTTCGATCGGATCGGGGAAATTTTGCGCATGTAAACGTAGCTAGTGATTGACCTACATGTTCTGAATGCTGGCGTACCATAAAGAATAAATGATGAACAGTTTAGTTTGTGCCTTTAAGTCGTTGCCCATAGGAAGATGTTACTGGATATAACCTAACAGAATATCTTCAGAACGGCTCCAAATGACACAAAACTCATATGGGTGAGTAGAACATGATGGAATAACGTAAAATGGGCAAAAAGGTAAAAAGATTCCTTCTGGAAGTCGTGTCATTTCAGGATAAATACAAGCATTTTGAGAAAAGCAGATAATGTTTGTAAAACAGAACTGGTTCATCAAATATGATCATATTTGCCTTAACCCATGTTTAGGTAGACGTGCAGAGTAGGGGGGTGCTCTTGAAATGAGTAAGCACAGAATGAAACTTTTTTGACCACCATGCAAAAAAACTGTTAACATCACAAACCAACACCTTGGAACACAGGAGCTCCTGATCTTTAAAAAAAACCTACATATCTTATGGAAGAATATGAAAAAAGCTCATTCTTATTATGCAGCCCATCTAAATTTGGCATCCCAGATTCAAATAAAACTACATTTACCTCAGTTCATATGCAGGCGCATCACAGAGGAGTTCTTTTACCCCCAAATGAGATGCTTAGGTTGATTAACACTTCTTTCATCCTCTTTATTAGCAGAAAAAAGCCGCTTCAGCAGCTGCATGAATTAGAATCCACTTATAGACTGCTACTCCTTCCACACAATGCAGCTCAGCGGCTGCAAGTAATAGGAAAAGGGTGTTTCCAGTAGTTTCTTTAGAGGGTGCACTGCAGCAGCTGTTTCCTCACAGCCAACCAGGACGCTCAAACGGCCTGTAGCAAAGTCCAGCGGCAGCATTGGACGCCCTGCACGACAATCCGGCTCCATGCCGCTCATGAGCAATAAATGCTCGTAGACGGGCCAATTTCCTCTGGCGGAGCATCCTGCCGACTGGAGGAGCTGGGCCTCAGTCGATGAGAACCACCTGGTGCTGAGGGAAGTGATTAGGGCCGGCAGCACTGTGTGCAAGGAGTTGTTTTTTTTGGAAGATGCGAGTTGAAGTGTCGTTGAAGAGGAGGATCTGACAAAAGCAGAATTAGTCATCATGAATTCTGGCTTTAGATTGTTGTTAAGTTGGATCGTAGCATGGGGCATGCCTTTCACAGTAAGCGTAGCTCCACCGCTAACATGTGGACGGTCAAACCATTTTGACTTTGCTGATGGAAGTTTTATGGTAATGCCAGAAATCTGTCTGAAAACACGTATGCCAGGAAGGGCAATGATATCTCCGTGGAGGGTTTGCTAACGCGCACTAAAGGCAGACTCATTGGATGGCATTCATTGTGCTTCACCAAAGCTTTTTGACTGTGACATTAGATCCAAACAGCCATTACATTTCCATAATAAATGCATTAGTCGGCACAAGCTGGTCCTGGCAGGAAGATCCCAGCCCTCAGGGTTTACACTAAGGACTTCAGAGCAGATCCATCTGTGGCCAAAAGCTGATATGTTATTATAAACCGAAGATTTGAAAGAGTACCAAACTGCAGGGAAGGGCATCACCTATTTAAGATCAATGCCGGTTTTCTGTCAGACCAGCATCCCCATAGTCAATACACATGCGCAAGACATCAGATTTGTTTTTTCCCTTTAGTTTTGTATGAATTATACACTTTAAACCACCTCGATGGGCGTGTATCCCTTTAGTCATGTACAAAAAAAACACAATTTATGGTTAGATCGCCATACGCTTAAAAAAAAAACACCAAAAAGTAAGGAATTAAATTTCTTTTTTTACCTGATTAAAGGGATAAACACCCGTTGAGGTAGTTTAAAGTGTATTTTCCATACAAAACTAAAGGGATAAACTAAAAGGGATAAATGGGTTTTGAATATGGGTATGCTGGTCAGACCGGGTATGCTCATCTGACAAGTCCACTTTGGAAATCGGTCCAAACGGGAATTTAATTGAGTAATTTTTAATCCATTGACCTTTAGTTTAGGTTTCTCACCCACCGATGTTACGGTTAGGATTAGCCGCTTAGACGGGAGGATAAACCAAAGTTATTAAACCGTGTTTTGATATAAAGTCCAAAGACCTTAGGTTTAGGTTTCCTACAAAACTTTCCTTTCATTCTTGGCTACATAACTGGCAAAAAATAGTGGTAAAACTCAGGGGTAAGGTATGCCAAAAGTTAAAATTAGAGAATAGATTAAAGATGTTACTTTTTTTAAAATAAAATTATTTTAAAATTTGGCCGAATTAACCGCTTTCTTTGTGTTCTTATAAAACTAGTGGCACCCTGCCCCTGCTGTAGGACACCCCTTAAAATTTGATGCCTCAAATGTCACTATTACGTTTTGCCGTTTCTTCTTTTTTGCTCTGTTGTCATCATTGTTTAATTGTTGGCAACAAGCATGTCCATTTAATTAATTTTATACAGGATCAGACAGAGGCTACTGACAATCTTTAATTTCCCTGACTAGGACTAAGGAATCCTAATTAGAATATCACTAATAGTTCTGGTGCTACTTGTTCTCTTCTCTACCATTTAGCCTCCAGACTGCAGCCCTATCCATCCGATCTCATTCACTTGGATGTCCATTTAATATATTTGACCTTTTAATGTAACTCAACATGTCAGATTCCTCTCAGGGTTTCAGTATCTGCCTGTAGAAAAAGAGTCTCTTTGTGTTTGTCCTCCTTTAGGGGTAATTGCAGCTGACTGAATGTTGGCTTGTGTTGCCCGGTTGATCACATTTGATGACAGAAGAACCCTGCATACCACTGAGGACTGGGGCTGTTTGTGGGGTTTGATGGCGTGTTCGTCCAGGTGAAGCATTATTCCCATCAATAACATCTTCTATCAATGTCCGCAACTTTTTTATTGTTTCATTTCAGCACTAAGCTCTTTTATCTTCCATCTTTGTGTTTCTACAATGAGTTTTATTTTTATCAAATTCCTCGAGATAATCTGCATATTGTGGATTTTTTTCCCAGCCTGTTTGGCTCCAAAGTCAACCTCATTCATCTGTTAATCTCCCTTCATCTCTTCATCTGTTCCCAGCCTGGATCTTGGCGTTTAGGCTGCTAATTGAGCTGGCATCACTTGACTGCTTCATGAAACAGAAACAACAGAGAATCCTGCCATTGTGTTCGGTTCCTGGTGTCTAGAGAGGGAAGGCGGAGTTACTGTGTGTGAGGATGATAGATGCTTTGTGTTTTTTTTTTTTTTGTTCTTTTTTTGCTGGTTTCAACTATTAAAGGTGACTTTTTACTGCATCATTATTGGTAATCTATTTGGAATGTTTGTTAGGTTTTGTCAGACTATTCTGATTAGTTCACTAAACTGTAAAAACGCACTAGATGTAGGTATAGTTGGGCTGAAACTAGGGTGGCTGCATGTCCAGCTTCAAGATGGACAGTCCAGTTTTTCACAGGCGTGTCAACCGTCCAGCATAACATGTAAAAAACATAAACTTTCAGTTATATGGATTAAAGTCAGAAAGAGTAATACTGAGGGGAGTGGGCGACCTTCCCAAGATGGTGGCCCCACAGCTCCATGAGGCGTGTGTCCGAACGTCCACCCTAATTACTACGTAGGGCCCTATAAAGTGCTTACGCCATTTTATATGAGTGTCCGAACATCTAGTCACTAGATGTTCGGACGATTTTCCATCCACTAGATTCTAGTGGATGGAAAATCAGTGGACTCGAAATTTCCCATAATGCACCTTGAAAAGTAGTGATCATCCATGGGTACTAGACAAGCAGATAGGTCCCAGATTGCTTTGCAATCTCCTCTCAAAGCATCACGGGATTTGTTGTAGTGGTGATCGATGGTAAAGATGGCTTTGGCACCGTGAGGGGAGGCGGAGCTAAGATACCAACGGGGAGCCAAAAGTAGTGATCATCTGTCAGTTAATGGTCACTTTACTGAGTTCACAATTACCACATTTACACTACCCCTTGGAAACTGATCCATGCCGAGTTCACACGGAGCAAGGATCAGTTAACTGTGCCATGCTTGGTTCTTACAACCATTTACGCATTACGGTAGCACGGTTCCTCGCTTCCTATGGGCAGTCCACGATACTACTAGCCTCGTGAGACCATCCTGATCTTGCGAGCTTTCAAGGTTTCACTTGCAGATCAGTCTG
>NW_015150775.1:509277-515346 GCF_000732505.1 Cyprinodon variegatus
TTCGGACACAGCCTTTGTGCCGGACCCCACTTTGGGAACCCTGTAGAGCTCTGTTTAAGATCTCAGCTAAGTGTCTACTTTGCATACGTCTTTACTGCACAGCAGTATATACATACAGATCAGATTTCATCATTTTATGAAGTATTTACTGATATCTTGGAGGTTGTGTTGGATTTAGACATGTATTCTATTTGTATGAATCATGAGAGAAAGAGTGGGAGGAGCCTAGAAATAAACTTTCACTTATCTGTCATTTTTTTACACAGAAATTAAGTGATTCATACTTTTCTAGAGAAGGCCAGAAGTCTTCCTTTATTTCAGTAACACTGGCCTCAGCTCCAGAATCAGCTCTAGTTTAAAAGTGAACCTGTTTGGTTTGGAATAACCTCATTTCCCTTAGTGCCCAGACTGGAAGCCTGTTCCACAGACGCAGAACCTCTAAAGGAAATATTCCTAAATCCCAATATGATCTTCTAAAATCTAAAACCAGAAATAACCAGCTGTCTTAGAGTAAAACGGTGAAGTACAGAAAGATTGAGACAGTCAATGAAAATGAAGCTCTGAGGATTTACACCCGTTTCCAAATAGCTTATCTGGCCACTAATACATACCTTGAAGCTTTGTTTAATGTATCTCTGGTGCTGATCCAGTCCACTGGCCTTACAGAGTAATATAATGATGAAATGTGTGTTCTGCCCAATCTCCTCCTCCTCTTAGCGAGGTTAAACCGCCCCAATTTTGGTTCATATTGGTTTTCTTTACATTTCTACTATTTCCTACATTTTTAAAGATACCACATGTTGTTTCAATGAAGTGGACGCTAGCTGTGACCTAGCTCTCTTTTTTTAAGTCTAATCCAGCAACCAGTGCTGGGAGAGATTTTAAACAGGTGCTTCTGGTTGCAACAGAAGAATTTAAAAACATGACTCCATAACAACCAGAAGCCTTCTCTATCCACCGTTCTAACTACTAACATGCCTTTTTTCTATCATGTTACAAACATTTGCATGATATTTTCCACTTTTCATCATATCTTCTCCCTTCAGCAGAGAAGTTCTGCTGCTCTTCCATGCAGCGGGGCTAAATGGGAGCTATTTAGCTTCCAAAACACTTTTAAAAAGTTAAAAAACAATCCACTGGACTTTGTTTTCCAAGTTTGAAGACATTTCGCTTCCCATCCAGGAAGATTTTTCAATTGAAAATGTATTAGTGTTGAATTCCAAGCTTTATAGAGTGGACCAATAGGCCAGTATCGGGTATTGCAGGCAACAACGACCTCAGCGACTCCCCATCACTAAGGGGTGGACCTGTTCTTTTGGTTCAATGTGCATGTTTTCTAAGCCATAACAAGGTTTCGTTGGGCTCCTCTATAAAGCTTGGAACTCAACGTTTATGCAGATATTTTGAATTTAAAAAGTTTCCTGAATGGGAAGCAAAACTTCTTCAACCTTGGAAAACAATGTCCAGTGGACTGTTTGTTTAACTTGTTTGGAATGACTATGACCTGGATGACTGAGAATCTTCAGCAGCATGAGCTATTTAGGTGATAACAAGGAGTTTATCCAGTTTATATTTACAAACAGAACCACATAAAGTTCCTTCTTTATCGTTATCACCATTAAAAAGGTTAAATAATCCTGGCAGGACTCTGGATCCATTCATGGGTCTGCTCTAGCACGGTTCTACTCCAGAATTACCTCACTGGCAAATACAGCGAGGCTTTGCTTAAAAATGAACAGCAGCGCCCTCTATTGGACAGTGTAAACATTATATCACTGAAAGAAACTCCTAAGAGGTCATGATTAAATAATTAATTAAATGGCATTAATCGCCTATTAATAGTAAGTTGATTGTTTGTTTATATCAATAATCAATCTACTTCAGAGATCACATAATAAAGATGATGAAAACCATCTCGCCACCTCTTAGGGGGTCCAGACCCCACTGGAAACCGCTGCTCTACCTCAGGTCGTCCTCTTTAGAAGCAGCAAGCGACTGTGTCACCGTGTTGGCTTTTCCTTTTCCTGCATTCGGCAGGTGAGAGGCGGAGCAGGGAGAAAAACGTGAGTGTGAAAGAAGGATGGAGGGGGTCTGAAGTGTCCGGCTGAAAGAGGAGCCACTGTAGAGTTGCCTCAAGGCATAGCGGAGCTTTCACACACTGACGCAAAGTTTGGTGCTCATCATTCTGTGTGTGTATGAATAGGGGCTCTCTGTCCTGCACTGTATGCTGTTCCACATTTCTGCTGTGTGTGTGTGAGAGTGTGTGTGTGTCTGGCTGTCCTCTTGGCACGTAAATCATAATGGATCTCATTATCCAGCTGGGATGGCTTGGTGGGGCCTGTCTGGCAGGAGATGATAGCTGGATGGCTGAGGGGCTCCCGTCACACACAGAAACACACACTTTCTTCCTCATCTTTATCCGTTTACAGCATGCATGTTATTTAGCTTGTGTTGCTACTGTAGGAGCAGTTATGTCTCATTTTTGCACAAAAATGAATAATAAACTGGGAGGATGAACACACTTTCACTTTGTAGCCCATGCAGACACAATGGACATTAGCAGCTCAGCTTGCCATCAGACAGAAGGCAACGAGATGCAGAGGAGGGAGGGAGAATAAAATATCCTCTTTATTCCTCCTGCTCCTCGTTTCTGTCTGTTGTTTCTCTCCCGGATATTAAAAGTATGTAAATTCACTCCATAGTTTGGAGTCAATTTTTTTCCATTATTGTTGCAGCAAAGACCACATTTTATAAATGGAAAAACAGAAAATCAATCCGGAAACTTTGAAAAGCCTCTTAATCAAAGAAGGTTCTGAGGGTAACCTTCATTGTAACTCACATTATATAAAAATAAACAAACTTTATAGATTTTTCTTCAAGTATTATTTTTTATCAATTACCATTCTTTCTATTTCTCAGATTTAGTTTAGTTTAGAAATTGCATTCTTTTTAAACACATCAAATTCTTTTCAGTCCTATTACAAATGATTGCTCTCAACCAATGAAAATTTCACATTTTGTGCATTTTCACTCCTCTCTGCAGAAGAAAGGGATCTGTAAGACTTGACTTAAATGTGAAAAAAACACAAATTATGAAAAAATAACAAAATCTGTTAATAGAATTGGAAAAAAAAAAAAACTGAGAACAATAAAATCGCTTCTAAAACCTTTTTTTCATTAAGTTTCATTTCTGGGTTGCCGTTTTTTTTTTTCATTCCACAAGCCATTTCCTTTACTTGCAATAATAAAGGAGCAAAATGTCCCTCCACAGGAAAGGGGAATTCAGATTGTATTAGATTTTTTTTCCATAACCAGTTTGTGTATGTGGGCTGTGCAGGTTCCTGTGCTATGAACACAGGATCAACCAACTGCTCCACCTAACATGGTTAAGGCCTACACCATTTGTCTGGACATGACCATTACCCGGGCCAATTACTGGCTGGTGTACAGGCAAGTCGCCAGCAACTTAATGTTTTCCCGTCATGCCCGCCTTCCCCTCCAAAACCCTCCCTATATACACACACATCCATGAGGAGGGGGTAGAGCTGGTAGAAGATGGAGAGGAAGAATAGAGGGCCTGGGGCAAAACTCCCAACCCCATCCTGACTTTCCTGACTGATACAGCTAATAAACTTTCATTTAAGCTAATGTCCCCTTTGTTTTTTTCCACCATCTGTTTTTTTGTGTCCCTCTCTTTTATTACCTTTGTCTCTCTCTCTCTCGTTCTTCCCCCCTCCCCTCATTTGCTTATTTCTCTCCTTTCATTTTTATTTATCCGTTTTAACATAGCATGACGGTTTGTTAAATCATCAGCCAGAAGCCGATTGTGCAAAAGAAACACACCGATCAATCAACCTGAGCAGCAACACACGGGGCTGCTGGCAACCGAGCGAGGTGGAGACACTGTATACAGCAGTAGATCTTTAACTGAGCACGTTGTATAAATCAAAAACACACCGCGCTACAGCAGTAAATGTCATAAAGTGGAAAACAAGAACAAAAATCCAATAAAGATCCCGGTGCAGGGAGGAGTGAGTTATACTCTTTCCTGTTTATATCCTATATAAACGAATATTTTATGATCTTGCTGCAAATCTTTAAATACTGAAAGTAATCAAGTAATTTAGGGTTTTGACAGGAGCTGAAACTTTCCAGTCAGAGAATACAGCTGCTTTATTTTGCACTCTGTATAACCCCTGTTTTGTACACGCTTAGCATCTATTGTTTTGAGGCACTGACCTGTAAACGTCTCAAAGTTTGTTGCTTGGTGTGATCTTTGCTTTTCAGAGCATTTTTCTTAGTCTTTCTATAAGTCAGATTTTTCATTATCTGAGATGAGTTGAATAAATCCTTTATGTATGCTGTCAGAGGAGAGCCGTTCATATTACCATATTCTCTGGACTATAAGCCGCTACTTTATTCCCACGCCTTGAATCATTCAGCTTTTCAGTTGATTTTTCCTAACTGCCAGAGGGGGAAATCAAAGTTGGAAATAAAAGAATAAGGTGCAAATTTTCATTTAGCCCATCATGCTAGCAGCAGACACCACAGAGGAAAAAATTTCCCAGAATTCACTCATTTTGACATTTATTTGTCGCATTAAAGCTGCCGAACCAATGAAGAGACTGGACTCAAGCGCACAAATTAACTAATTCACATTAATGGTCCCCATTTAGCTTTGCTGCAGGGCAGAGCAGCATTGACTTCTCTGCTGTGCTTAGAAGGGGAACATGTGATGACAAATGGAGGGCATTATGCAGAATATTTTTAAGATGATAGAGAAAGACATGCTAGCAGACATGCTAGCACTCCACAGCGCCAAAGTTCACCATTCCTCTGAGAGAAACAAGAACCAGACATTTAAAACCACTTTTAACAGCACAAAGTCTCTCCCAGCACTGATTGTTGGATTTGACTAAAACAGGGAGCTAAATCACAGTTAGCTTCCTCTTTATTGAAACAAACCAACAGTCAGACAGTATATCGGAGCGACATACCCTGTCTATTACTTATAGTTTTACACCTCTGTACAATGGAAAGGATAAGAGTTAACCTTTTTTTAATCAGTTACTGAATATTCAGCTCCTCATTTTATGCAAAGATCCTAATGATGGTAGAGAAAATGTATTTTTTTTTTAAAGAAAAGGGCTACTTCTAAATTAGTTGTTAGATGAGTTCATTAATCGATAACTTTCATTCCTATTGTTAACAAAAGCTACCCAAAGTAGGTTTCTGATTTGAAATGAAAGGTTGGTTTTGGGTAATGCGATATTAATGTTTGCTTCCATTCTGTCAGAAAGCTTTATGGTTGTTTGGGTCCAAATTTGTCTGTCCTGGATGCTGAGCAGAATCATTTAGTAAAGGTCAGTCGTCCGTACTGAGGCAGTATATTGTAGATATTGGAATGCACTAGAACAGCTACTTCATTTCAGCAGCGTTGCATCAAGCTTTACTCACTCCCTGATGATGCTGAAGTATTCATGTGTTCGGACAGCACCATGTATTTTTCAACACCTGCAGCCACAGCCTTCGGAGTGCTCACACTGTCGGGGGCTCATGATGTTTTTATGCTGAGCTTTTTGCTAAGCTAATAGTAGCTTCATGTTCTTCAGTGTGATTCATGTTCAGAGTTTTTGTAGCATGTTACTTGGACAAGGTTTTGGCAGGAAGTGAACATGTAATCCCATGTTTTCGTTTTGTTTTTTTCTGATGCACACGGCCTGCAATACCTGCAGCTGAGACTGATTTAAAAAAACAGAATTAGCTAATTGGCTTATATTATGAGTTCAGCAAAAATCATTATAGAAACACATTATAATTTAAATATACCTCAATGAGGACACCGACCTGATACCAAGAACTCTCTAGCTTAATACTGCAGATTTTTCTGCTCTGGGATGAGAAAGTATGGCTCTCATTTAAAAACCTACATCTGATTTTCTCTGAACGCTATAGCTTCATTTCTAAATAGAGATCAACTAAACCAGGTTTTCTTAAAGGAATAGTACACCCAAAACATGATTAGCCTTCATTTTCTACTCACCCCCATGCTGAACAACACTCTGGAGT